>NW_017670366.1:792415-859784 GCF_001879085.1 Nicotiana attenuata | reverse complement strand
GTCGTACGATACCGGTGCCCGACACCCAAATAAATACCGAAATCCGCCATCTCACCCGGCGACATGCCCGGCCACAAAAAAAAACGCATCCGAAAAGTCACTCAATACCGGAACTGAATCAACGGTAGAAACCTCTGCACTGACATCCATCACGAAGGCCCCATTAAGAAAAGCAATCCTTCTCAGCCGTCCGCTACATCTTTTGAAATATATACCACTCAGCAAGAACATAATCAATGCACCTTGCCGCTCAACCCGTGGCATTTCCGGCCTAGCCCGTAGCACAATAGTCTAGAATAACCCAACACTGAGACAACCAGCCTACAATCCAATATCATATCCAAAATTTGGCATACCAAGCAAAGAAAGATCCACTCGGACCTCTAATTCCCAATAACCGCTAGACGGTGCCGATACACACGATTTACAACAACTGCATAGCCTGAACACGAGAACTCCTAGTCTCCAACTCCATATAGCACACAAATCACTATACCTGATCCCAAATTGCGCCGTACGAATACATATCACACCTCAAGTACCCAATCATCCCACGAAAGGTATTCTAAAGTTTCCCTGTGCCATCAAACAAACTCAGATATCACCAGTCGATCCCAAATGCCGCAACACTATATTATCAGTTTACATCACATTGCCCTTTTTTACTGGAACATATACCCCCGTCGAATCACTATGGTTGGCAATACCATTTTCCTTAATCATTTGAAGATGGATTCTTTAATCACCTGCAGCTGCCCGTGCTGCTTAAGAATTTAATGACTTTCCATTATGAACAGAACCGTAATCTTACACACACAAATCCCAATCCTCCACCACATATCGCATATACCATACCACACTAGTATAACACGAGAACTCCATCTCCCTTCCTAACCACAAACATCTACGTACTCCACTAGTCAAGAACTCTCCATCAATCCCATCAAGAAGAGAAATCATTACACATTCCATGCTTCGCATGCCCATAGGCAATTTATACGTCTCTAAACCACGGTAAAACTTATCAAGAACTCTCCCCGAATTCCATTGCACAAGCTAAACTGCCAGGACTGAATCCTTCTACCCGAACCAAGCTAAGCAAGTTGTCAGAACTCAAGAGCCTTGCTGCACAATACCTGTAAAAGCCCATTACCTCGAACACATACGAAGAATTAATCACATCCTTACCATACCGATTTGGTCTACTATCAAGCTATTCCATCTATCTAATTTCCCTTTTTGATTCATCATCCACTTGATATTTCTCCCTCGCTGTAGCATCACAATGCCTCAATCCAAGCTTACCACACGAGACTCGAACATAAGACCACACTGTCTAAGACCCATAGGCCACTGAATACTCTCTCAATTGTTTCCCTGAAATACCACATTCCAGAATACTTCACTCTGAGAACTTTCTGCGAATCTAAATTCGCTTCCTTTACTTTCTAGGTATCGACAGATAGGATCCCATGATCAACATAAAAATACCACAAGTCTTGAAATTTTCTATTGAAAACACTGTCTTTAGTCATATACACCACCTTAAAACACCTGAGTGCTACATGTAGATTCTTGAACACATTAAAACCATTCTCGAGAGTCATTCTCTCTTATTCATCTGCAAATTACCTGATTTAATGAATAGAACCACTCGTGCTTTATTGACACTCCGATACCGTAAAATGAGACCCTCATCCCAATACAACCAAGCAACTTCCTGCTCTATGCACCGAGCATTCTTTACCAACAACAACTCTAGACATTCCGAAATTCTCATACCCTATGGAACATAATATAACCTTTATCGAAATTTTTTGCTTCACTCGCCCATCCTCGGCTCAATTTCTGCAACTAGAATCGATTCGCCAGCATACCTCGAGACGTAACCAACATAGCACATAACCGTGCAATCGGCTAATCAACAGCAACCTCCCCAACTTGGCTCGAAGCCATATATCAAGACACGCTTAACAACTCATAACACTTTTACTCCAATGATGCCACAATGTCATAGTGAGATTAAACTCAAATCATCTACAAGTTTGTGAAAACACAGATCATCTAGTACTGAAATCCTCTACAACCCTCGCATTTATCCCCACATCAACTGAGTCCACTCTCTTAAGCGACCTGAATTTTTTTAAATTTCAACACATACCCTTTAATTACACACGAGATCTTCTAACTTACACGTAAGGACCATACCACTCAAGAACACTCCGCAGGAGATGACCCACCTGCTTCGCCTCAATTTAGTACTTCAGCGTACCTTTCACCATCATATACGTTACTCAGTCATTAGTCTTCCTGAGTCCGAACTCATACCTCCGCATGCAATGCACTTCACTTCCCAACTAGGAGGTACGAAAATGTTCTTCACGCGCCCATAATTCGGGCTACACATCAATCCACAATAGGCGTCGAATCACTTAACAGTTCATCTATTATCCTGCGGACTTCTTCGTCACTACCAAGTCATACAATTACATCTCGCAGTACTAACATACTCATCAAATAAATACCAAACCGCCATTCCGGCTAATAGGGGCAATACTGAACATAAAAGTCCAAAACACTTGCTCACACAATCAGCACCTCGGTGCTCAAGCCATAGGCAAGGATCCGGCCTCAAGTCCTCCAGACTGGCCCAACATACTCACGAAGATTACATCTCGCCCCTCGATCGGGGAATCACAAACCTTCAAGGCACATATAATACTGAGCGCTCACGTGCGCATACAGACGTGTGGAAGGAATTTCAAGAGTTATATCTCAAGCTGAATCAAGTACGCACGATAAGAATTCCAAGAATGGGAAGTTTTCCTTAAGGTTCTGCAGCCTCTCGAGGAGAAGTACAGGCGTCCCCGTACCGTTCCGCGAGACTCTACTAAACTGGCTCATGACTCGCGAGGCCTAGTAACCTAGGCTCTGATACCAACTTGTCACGACCCCAATCCCGGTCGTGATGGCGCCCAACACTGATGCTAGGCAAGCCCGACCAATTAAATACTCTCAACCCAAATACGTAATCCGTTAACAAATAATACGATTAAAATATCAAATGTCAAGGTTCCAATCCGAATCTAAATAAAATAGTACGAAAAATAATAACGGATATTCCAAACATTTCCCCATAGATCTGGAGTCACGAGTCTAGAGCCTCTTGATGTAATAGGGTAATATATATATCCATAGTGATAAAGAAGTCTAGAATATGAAAAAAAATAAATGAAATAAAAGGGGAGGAGTCGAGTCCTGCGGACGTCAGGCAGCTACCTCGACAACTCCTGAAGATAAAATCCAAGAAGATAGCAAACAACTCCACTAAGTCTCCGGAGCAGCTGAATCTGCACACATGGTGCAGGGAGTAAAGTGAGTACTTCCAACTCAGTGAGTAATAAACATATATAATGGCTGAAAGTAAGAAATTCCGAAATATTACAATATAAAGCTATAATCAGCGATTCAGCACATAAAACGGTGAAACAACAACAATACCAGGACAAGTAAGACAAATAGGTATAAATGCATGAATGCAATGCAATACACATGACCGCTGCGGCGCGCAGCCCGATCCATTTGGGTACCCGCGCTCACTGTGGGGGTTCAGACTCCGGAGGGGCTCCTACAACCCAAGCGCAATATCATCGTAGCATTCGCTGCGGCGTGCAACCCGATCCACACTCAGTCCAGATATATATATGCATGCAAGCCACTCGGGCACAGTCAAATTGTTCATTTTTAGTTTCAATTATTAGGAATTATAGAGCTAAGTGTTTAAACCTTTATTTATTTACTAAACATTTCGAGGCAGTGTCTAACTCAGGACTGATATCATGAAATATGCTAAGCATCATGGAAGCAGTGATAAGGATCCCTGAAGGATGCAAATGATAGGCACAAAGCCCCAAACATATTCATAAAATCCAAGTAGGATGATTACCAAACAGTTTTCTAGTCAAGAACACAGTACGAACATCAATCGGAACGGACTAGGTCACAATCCCCAGTCACAATCGACCCCGCACTCGTCATAGAGTACGTGTCTCGCCTCAATATAGCGTCACAATGTGATATACCGGGGTTTCAAACCCTCAGGTCATCATCTACATCTATTACTCACCTCAAGCCGGCCACAAGTCTAGCTCGCTATGCCTTTGCCTTTCGAATCAACCTCTTCGCACGCCGAATCTGATTAAGACCACAACGAATACATTACAATAGGCTAAAGAAACATAACCCAATCGAAAAGACTCGAAAAACACCAAAATTCACGAAGTTGGCAAAACCCGAGCCCCGGGCCCACTTCTCGAAAAATTACGAAATTTACATCACTGGATTCCTCGTCTCGCCACGAGTCTACACATACCAATTTTACCAAAATCGGAGTTCAAATGCCCTTTCAAAATCCGTTTTTACATCACAACTTTCCAAGCCCTAGCTTGACCCGTTTTTGATGAATTTTCCACAATTTACATGTAATTTCTACCATAAACTCGAATAATTAGGCCAAGAGACTTACCTCCAATTGATTCTCAGTCAAAACCCTCGAAAATTCTCGCCCAAAGCTCTCCAAGTTGCTTAAAAATGGTAGAAACCAACTCTTGATCGCGGATGAAATTTAATATTTTAAACCCTTCTGTAACAGTTGTTTTTCGCTTCTGCGGTCCCGCTTCCGCTTATGCGGGACCGCTTCTGTGGTCAGAAGTCCGCTTAAGCGGTTTTCATTAAAGTTACAATTTCCGCTTTTGCGTCCCAAAATTTGCTTCTGCGGATCACCCAGTACCGCTTCTGCGGTTGACAGTCCGCTCCTGCGGACTCGCTTTTGCGGACTATATTCCATTTTTGCGGAATCTCCTCACCAGGCCACGAACCGCTTCTGCGCTCCTTCACCCGCTTCTGCGGTCCATTTCTGCAGAAGCGGAAATACCAGATGACAGCAACAACAGACCTGAAGCAAACTTCAAAACTCTCGTTTAAACACCCGAACTCACTCCGAGGCCCCCGGGACCTCAACCAAAAGCACAAACATGTTCTATTACCGTATTCAAACTTGCTCGAACCCTCGAAACACTATCGTTAACATCAAAATCCTCAAATTTCATCAAATCAAAGCCTATGTTTCTTAAAAACCTCCGAATTGCACATTCGATCAAAAACCCGACCTAAACACCTCCGAATGACCTAGAACTTTGCACACATATCCAAAATCACCTAACGGAGCTACTGCAACTCTCGGAATTCCATTCCGATCCTCGGATCAAAATCTCACCTATCCACCGGAATTCGCCGAAGTGCCAACTTTGCCAATTCAAGCCTAATTCTACTCCGGACCTCCAAAATCACTTCCGATCGCACTCCTAAGTCACAAATCACCTCCCGAAGCTAACCGAATCACCGGAATTCACATCCGAGCCTTCTAACTAATAAGTCAACGTCCGGTTGACCTTTCCAACTTAAGCCTTCCTTAAAGAGACTAAGTGTCTCATTTCCTATCCAAACCAATTCAATTCAACTATAACTCACTCGTTGCTGATAATGAAACATGAAGAAGCAGTAAATGGGGAAAACGGGGCTGTAATACATGAGGCGACGGGTCGGGTCGTCACATCCTCCCCAACTTAAACCAACGCTCGTCCTCGAGCGTACCCAGAGTTGTCCTAGAAGCTAACCAACAGCTGAATAACTTTACCAAGCATATACCCGGGGTGATCTCACGTTACCCTATCTCATATAGGTCCGACAACACAATATAGCCGAAATCTCACAGTCCATTTAAACCATAAACCATAGAACCACATTGCACTTTCCGAAATCATACACAATATCAGAACCTCACACCTATACCCAGAATAAACCCGAACCAGCTTTAATAACCCATACTTGCAACCTCAGGTGAAATCATATGATATACCACATAATCCAAACACTCGAAACGATAGCCTCTATTTACAGCAGTTGCCCATAATAACCAAATACCGATAGAAACCTTTTATTAGCTAAAGTCTTATTCCAACACTTCCATATACTGCCAACAACAAATGAAACACGCGATAAACCGTAACCATTCCTCATATCAACCATTCATGAAGCCACTTCCCTTTGACTAATATCACAACAGATTTCCGGGCCATACCTTGATATTATCTCTCTAACAAGCTGCAATCAATTCTGTTCGTATTCATTAATGACTCTAACGATCACCTCGAATCCAACACACCACTCTGGTGATATGATACCTCAATACAGGCCTAAGCCACAACTTGCATAATACGCGTACCAACAAGAAACGACCTGAATATACTCAAATCATGAAAACTAAACTNNNTCGGAGTTCAAATGCCCTTTCAAAATCCGTTTTTACATCACAACTTTCCAAGCCCTAGCTTGACCCGTTTTTGATGAATTTTCCACAATTTACATGTAATTTCTACCATAAACTCGAATAATTAGGCCAAGAGACTTACCTCCAATTGATTCTCAGTCAAAACCCTCGAAAATTCTCGCCCAAAGCTCTCCAAGTTGCTTAAAAATGGTAGAAACCAACTCTTGATCGCGGATGAAATTTAATATTTTAAACCCTTCTTTAACAGTTGTTTTTCGCTTCTGCGGTCCCGCTTACGCTTATGCGGGACCGCTTCTGCGGTCAGAAGTCCGCTTAAGCGGTTTTCATTAAAGTTACAATTTCCGCTTTTGCGTCCCAAAATTCGCTTCTGCGGATCACCCAGTACCGCTTCTGCGGTTGACAGTCCGCTCCTGCGGACTCGCTTTTGCGGACTATATTTCGTTTTTGCGGAATCTCCTCACCAGGCCACAAACCGCTTCTACGCTCCTTCACCCGCTTCTGTGGAACCGCTTCTGCGGTCCATTTCCGCAGAAGCGGAAATACCAGATGACAGCAACAACAGACCTGAAGCAAACTTCAAAACTCTCGTTTAAACACCGGAACTCACTCTGAGGCCCCCGGGACCTCAGCCAAAAGCACAGACATGTTCTATTACCTTATTCAAACTTGCTCGATCCCTCGAAACACTATCGTTAACATCAAAATCCTCAAATTTCATCAAATCAAAGCCTATGTTTCTTAAAAACCTCCGAATTGCACATTCGATCAAAAACCCGACCTAAACACCTCCGAATGACCTGAAACTTTGCACACATATCCAAAATCACCTAACGGAGCTACTGCAACTCTCGGAATTCCATTCCGATCCTCGGATCAAAATCTCACCTATCCACCGGAATTCGCCAAAGTGCCAACTTTGCTAATTCAAGCCTAATTCTTCTCCGGACCTCCAAAATCACTTCCGATCGCACTCCTAAGTCACAAATCACCTCCCGAAGCTAACTGAATCACCGGAATTCACATCCGAGCCTTCTA
Source organism: Nicotiana attenuata (assembly GCF_001879085.1). NCBI lineage: Eukaryota > Viridiplantae > Streptophyta > Magnoliopsida > Solanales > Solanaceae > Nicotiana > Nicotiana attenuata. Next base: position 852,400 of record NW_017670366.1, on the reverse strand, counting down.
ACTAATAAGTCAACGTCCGGTTGACCTTTAAAACTTAAGCCTTCCTTAAAGAGACTAAGTGTCTCATTTCCTATCAAAACCAATTCAATTCAACTATAACTCACTCGTTGCTGATAATGAAACATGAAGAAGCAGTAAATGGGGAAACGGGGCTGTAATACATGAGACGACGGGTCGGGTCGTCACATCGACAAATCTGGTTGGCTTGGAAAATCTGAATCTTCTTCAAAATGAACCAAAAATGATGCTAAGCAATTGTTCTCGCTGAGAACAATCGACTAGCGTAGGTTTTGGTTGAATCGAATCTTGAAACTTCACAGAAATCGGACAGGGGAAAAACTAGGGTTTTCTCTTCCTTTTTTAGATCTGCAATTGAAAGAATTTGGGAGGGTTTTGGGAAAAATTGTTGGTGGATTAATGGTGAGGGTGAGGTGATGAGTGTAGCGTATGAATTTGGCCGGATTTGGAGAATGCCGCCGCCGTGAGGCGATTCCCGACGGTGGCGGGTGATGGCAATTTAGAGAGACAAGGGGGGGGGGGTTCTGTGAGTTTGAATTGGGGTAGGGGGTTTATCCGACACTTTTAAGGGAATTGGTAGCAGTTACAGACCGTTGGATGAGATTAAATGAAGGGTTGAGATAAAATGTGACAAAAAGAGAAATATAAAAATCACTTAAACCCAAATCAAAAAGAGAAAAACTACTATTCTAAAATTTAAAGCTAAAAATGCAACCATTGGACCATTTTGTGATTTTCATTTTTAATAAAACAAATAATTAACTAATTAACCTTAAAAATGTAAACAACAATACCTAAATGCAATGCATGGTATTTTTTTGGCATTTTTCATGATTTTTAATGGAAATTAAACGTGCACAAAAATGTAAACCATTAGTAAAATCCTATAAAAATCCTACAAAAATGGCAAAATAACTGAAAAAACTATTTCCTTGAATTTATAGGAGCAGTTCATATAGGTCAAAAATCACGTGCTCACAGCTGCCCCTCTTTGCTCGAAAATACGAAGAGTTTTCATGCAAAGATAAAGTGAGCGGATACGAGCAATTTTTGCCCGTTTGAATACTCCATGGGAAGCATTTTTGAAAGATTTGACCGCACCTTGATTCCGAGGTTGCCTACATATCCTTGACTATAAAGGAATCAGGTCAGTGTAGTTCGGGAAGTTTCGGTAGCTGGGACTACCGGGAAGCTGTGATTTCACTGCTGTTGCTGTTGCTGTTGCTCTCTGAACTCCTTATTACACCAAGTCAAAACAAAAGAAGCTAGACTAAACTATGAATAATGAATTACAAGAGTCCTATCTACATATCTTCAGACTTGATCTTGCGGCTTCCGCTGCTCTGTGTTGCATCTTGCGCTGTTGACTCGTACTTCCCAGGTAGCTTCCTTTTTTACTGGCTTGAATTGCAATCTGAAGTGAATTCCCTTGTTTTCCAGGTGGGCGCCTGATTTCCAAAACTTTGAACTGTCTTCCTTTGAGACTTGAACTGTCTTCCCTTGTTCTCCAGGGGGCGCCTGATTGCTTACCCTTGAAACTTGAACTGTTCTCCCTTGTTCTCCAGGTGGTCGCCTGATTGCTTGAACTTCGAATTGCTTTCCCTTGCAACTTGAGCTGCTTTCCCTTGTTCTCCAGGTGGGCGCCTGATTGCTTGAACCTGGACTGCTTTCCTTTCCCTTGAACCTTGTGTTATCTTACCTTGTTCTCCAGGTGGGCGCCTGATTGCTTGAATCTGAACTGCCTTCCTCTGAAACTTGAACTGCTTTCCTCTAAACTTGAGTTGTTTTCCCTTGTTCTCCAGGTGGGCGCCTGATTACTACAAAACAAACAAAACAAAAGAAGTTTTTCTGTCCCAGTTTGATATTGGGAACATCTATGAGTGTTAACCGACTCTTATTATCAAAATCAGTTCTAAGCTAAATTCCCTTATCCTGAAAATTTCAAACCAAGTCTCATTCTCAAAAGTGAAAACTTAAATGCTGAATTATACTTCCCTAAAGAAAAACTCTCATGAGACCTCGTCACTTGCGAGGGTCTCGAAACTTACTAAATCCCGTTATCCGGGAGAGTACTGAAAACTTACGGCCGAGCCTTTCTGGCACCTGCTTTCTTCAACGGAGGGTTTCTCCGGAACAAACAAGATTTCCTATCCCTATTTCAATCAAAGAAAAATCTTGTTAGTTTGAAAATGTGGTGGTTAGTTTGCGGGATTCTTGCTGAGGGCGGCCTTTCCACTGTCATACTTTGTTCTGCTCAACTGCATCCGACTGGCAAGGAATTGTTCCCCCTTCTGATTGAACCTTAACCACGGGACCCTAAATGAATTGAGTGCCCTATACTCAACCTGCTGTTTTGGCATTTCTGGCTTTCCAACCTGAATCTCTGTACTTATCCACACAATTCACGAAACCACTTGATTACCTGAAATTCGGCTAACACCTTATCTTTCATTATGCATCATACTATTTCTGGCATGCTGTGGCCGCACTTCGCTTTGTGCAATTTGGAAGTTGGTAATAAGCTTTGCAATCCTTTCTTGTTTGCTTAGCAAGGCTATATTTGGAAAAAGCCTTAGAGAAAGTCGACCCAAAGGAAATGAAATGCAATGACTTCAGGAGTTATGAATAAAGAAGAAAATTCAAAACAGGAAGACTGTTCGAAGAAGAAAAAGAAAAAGGACTTATCTGAGTGAGGCTGCTGGCATCAGTGGTCATGACGTGCAGTTCGGATTAATCAGCCTAGTCTGTTCAGTTAATCACCTTTCAGACCTCACACTTATGCTTGGGGTTCCTATGATCCAATTCATTTGCAAAGTCAACAACCTCATTCGGCTTGTGGCGCCCTGAAGGGTTTTCACCAGCAAACCTCTCTCATTTGTTGTTCATCTCTCAACTCACCGTCGCCTTACGGTGCCCGAGAGGGTTTTCACCAATAAGACTCTCTCATTTTCCATTTTTCCTGTGCAGAACGGAGTGTTTCCCCTGATATGAATCATACCTCTAACTTGTGTCTACACACTTGCCTTCTATATCTGTTAAATACAAAGCACCATTGGACAACACTCTCGTTACCAAGAATGGCCCCTGCCAATTTGGGGCAAACTTGCCTTTCGCTTCTGCCTGATGTGGAAGGATACGTTTCAATACCATCTGACCCACTTCAAATTTCCAGGAACGCACCTTCTTACTGTATGCTCTTGCCATTCTCTTTTGATACAACTGGCCGTGATATACTGCCGCCAGTCTTTTCTCATCAATCAGACTTAATTGCTCCAACCGGGTTTTGACCCACTCATCATCATCAATCTCTGCTTCAGCAACAATTCAAAGGGATGGAATCTCAACCTTCGCGGGTATCACTGCTTCAGTACCATTTTTTGAAGTATCTTCTTTATGTTCTTGTTAGTTGCCTCAACCGCTCCATTTGCCTTGGGACGATACGGAGTGGAATTTTGATGCATAATCTTGAACTGCTGGCATACTTCCTTCATCAAGTGACTGTTAAGATTTGCGCCATTGTCCGTGATAATTACCTTTGGAATTCCAAACCGACAAATGATGTTTGAATGAACAAAATCAATCACTGCTTTCTTGGTCACAGATTTGAAAGTCATAGCCTCAACCCACTTAGTGAAATAATCGATGGCTACCAGAATGAACCTGTGCCCATTGGATGTTGCTGGCTCAATTGGTCCGATGACATCCATGCCCCAAGCAACAAAGGGCCAAGGTGCGGACATTGTGTGCAATTCAGATAGGGGAGAGTGGATCGAATCACCGTGCACCTGGCATTGATGACACTTACGCACAAAGCCGATGCAATCTCGCTCCATGGTGAGCCAATAATAGCCTGCTCGAAGAATTTTCTTTGCCAAAACATACCCACTCATATGGGGTCCACAAACTCCCGAATGTACTTCAGTCATGATAATCGTGGCTTGCTTAGCATCTATGCATCTCAACAATCCAAGATCTGGAGTTCTTTTGTACAAAACTCCTCCACTTAAGAAAAATCCACTTACCAAACGTCGGTTGTTCTCTTTTGATCACCTGTGGCTTGTACCGGATATAACCGCATCCTGATGTATTCCCTGATATCATGGAACCACGGCTCACCGTCGAGTTCTTCTTCCACCATGTTACAGTAAGCATGCTGATCACGGACCTAATATGCAAATGGTCGATATAAGCCTTATCTGGATGATGTAACACTGACGCCAGAGTAGCCAAGGCATCACCAACCTCATTTGGATCCTAGGGATATGCCTGAACTCCACTGATCTGAACCGCCGACAAAGATCCTGTAGACATTGTCGGTATGGTATGAGCTTCAAATTTCGAGTCTCCCATTCTCCATAAATCTGGTGTACTAACAGATCTGAATCTCCCAAAACCAGCACTTCCTGGACTCCCATGTCCACAGCTAACCTTAAACCCAGAATGCATGCTTCGTACTCAGCCATGTTATTGGTGCAATAGAAACGAAGTTGAGCTGTGATAGGGTAGTGGTGCCCTGTTTCAGAAATGAGCACAACTCCTATTCCGACACCTTTCATGTTAGCAGCCCCATCAGAGAAGAGTTTCCAAACGGGTTTTTCATCCTACTCAACTTCATCAATATGCATTACCTCTTCATCAGGAAAGTAAGTCTTCAAAGGTTCATATTCTTCATCCATCGGGTTCTCGGCCAAGTGATCGGTCAAAGCTTGGGCTTTCATTGCCGTTCGAGTCATATATACGATGTCAAATTCTGTGAACAAAATCTGCCACTTTGCGAGTCATCCTGTGGGCATGGGCTTCTGGAAAATACACTTCAAAGGATCCAAGCGAGAAATGAGTTAAGTAGTGTAGGATGACAGATAATGCTTCAACTTCTGCGCTACCCAGGTCAGGGCGCAACATGTCCTTTCCAGAGGGTATACTTAACCTCATAGAATGTGAACTTCTTGCTGAGATAATAGATGGCCTGCTCTTTCCTGCCAGTGATGTCATGTTGACCCAACACGCAGCCAAATGAATTATCCAGGACTGTCAGATAAAGAATCAAAGGTCTCCCTGGTTCCGCCGGTACCAACACAGGTGGGTTTGACAAATACTCCTTGATCTTATCGAATGCTTCTTGGCACTCATTGGTCCATTTGTTCTCAACATCCTTCTTTAATAACTTGAAGATGGGCTCACAGGTTGTCGTCAGTTGAGCAATAAACCTGCTGATGTAATTCAACCTCCCTAACAGACTCATCACCTCAGTCTTGTTCTTGGGCGGTGGTAATTCCTGGATAGCTTTGATTTTTGATGGATCCAAGATGCCCCGCCGACTGACTATGAAGCCTAACAACTTGCCTGACGGAACACCAAATGCACACTTTGCAGGGTTGAGCTTAAGATTGTACCTGCGGAGCCTCTAGAAAAAATTTTCTCAGGTCCCTGACATGGTCAGACTGCTTCCTAGACTTTATGATTGCATCATCCACGTAAACCTCAATCTCCTTGTTTATCATGTCGTGGAATATGGTGGTCATTGCCCTCATGTAAGTTGCCCCAGCATGTTTCAAACCAAACGACATGACCCGGTAGCAATATGTTCCCCATGGCATGATAAATGCCATCTTTTCCGCATCTTCCTCATCCATTAAGATCCGATGATATCCCGCATAACAATCCACAAAAGACCCAATCTCATGCTTGGCACAATTATCAATCAAAATGTGGATATTTGGCAACGGGAAGTCATCCTTTGGACTTGCTTTGTTGAGGTCACGGTAATCAACACATACTCTGGTCTTACCATCCTTCTTTGGAACAGGCACAACATTAGCTAACCACGTGGGAGTACCGCGTGACTCGAATGACCTTTGCATCGATCTGATTCGTGACTTCTTCTTTGATCTGCACGCTCATATCAGTCTTAAACTTCCTTAATTTCTGCTTGACGGGAGGGAAAGTTGGATCAGTTGGTAATTTGTGGACCACCAAGTCGGTACTCAAGCCCGGCATGTCATCATACGACCATGCAAAAATATCCTTGTATTCAAACAGTGCTTTGATTATTTCTTCCCTGATCTGGGGTTCGAGATGGACACTTATCTTGGTTTCTCTGACATTATCTGGATCTCCTAAATTGATTACTTCGGTTTCATTCAAATTAGGCTTGGATTTTTCTTTAAAATGATTTAATTCTTTACTGATTTCCTCAAGTGCCTCATCCTCATCATATTTTGTTTCATCATCACTCTCTATTTCTTGGATTATTATTTCAGAATTAGATTGACTTTTAAGACTTGGCCGAAGATTCCTCATGCATGTCATGTCATTGTAACCAGCATAAAAATAAGTGTACAAAGAAGAAAAGAAAACAAAAATAAAAACTATCAGGAATGATGGAAAAAGGGAAATTTCATTTCATTGAAAATAAATGATAACAGGGTTTGTACATCAAACAAGCGAGAAAATAAAAATCTGGGTCACAACCCTGGAATGACCCTGATAGAAAGGAAAACAAAGCAAACTACCAAAACTCCCTCCGAGTAGGGAGAGGAGTAGCCTTCCAATTGTTAAGCTACTGCACATCCGCTTTGCTGGAACCCTCTCCAACTTCTACCATGTTCACATCATCAAACAAACTCTGAAACCTTTCGATTAACTCTTCATCAACATCAACCACAGGACTTGGAACTGTTGTCACTAGGCGTTTCACGGCACCGGGCTTGACAAATGACCTGGAGAGACGCGAGATAGGCTTCGGAAGTGCCCACGCCCCCTGTTGGAACTTTTTGGCCCTTTTCACGTCTGTCGCTGTGGGTTTGAATCCAAGACCGAATGTATCCAAGTTTTTAGGCAGAGACACTGGCTGCAAGATACCTTGTAGAGAAGCGCCCAGGCCTTTGCCTGGCACAAAGCCATTCCTCAGCATTTCAGTTGCCACCATGACAGATGCGGAAGCTAACTTTGGAGTTGGAATACATTTCCCTTCTGGAACCTTCTCAACTGGCACTGTTTCAGAAACCTGGTAGACCCAAGGCCCTTGATCATCTTCGACCTCAATGAACGGGATGGAGGCATTATTGTAAGCAATCGGGCTCTCATCACCATGCGCAATAATCTCATGTCTGTCCCACTCAAACTTGACCATCTGGTGCAGAGAGGACGGGACTGCTTTGGCAGCATGTATCCAGGGCTGACCCAACAGCAGATTGTAAGAGACGGACACATCCAATACTTGGAACTCCATGGTGAATTCAACCGGCCCTATTGTCAATTCAAGCACTATATCACCAACCGAATCTGTTCCTCCACCGTTAAAACCTCGGACATATATACTGTTCTTGTGGACCCTTTCAGTATCAATCTTTAACTTGTGCAAAGTGGAGAGAGGGCAAATGTTTGCACTGGAACCATTATCCACCAGCACCCTAGTGACCACAGAATCTTCACACTTTACTGTAAGATAAAGAGCTCTGTTGTGTTCAATACCTTCCACAGGCAACTCGTCATCAGAGAAGGTAACCCTGTTCACCTCAAATATCTTATTGGCAATCTTCTACAAATAGTTTACTGTGATTTTGTCGTGGACATGAGCTTCGTTCAGAATTTTCGTCAGGGCCCGACGATGCTCATCTGAATGGATTAACAATGACAACAAGGAAATCTGAGCAGGAGTCTTCCTCCACTGCACCACGATGGAGTAATCTTGTACCTTCATTTTTCTCAGAAACTCTTCCGCTTCTTCTTCAGTGACTGCTTTCTTTACTAGAACTGGATTATCCTTGAGTGCCTTTGCTTTACTCAACTCTTCCGGGGCAAAGCATCTCCCCGAACGAGTTTATCCCTGGGCCTCATTGACTTCCTCTTTCACTTCCTTCCCCTTGTAGGTCACTATCACTCGTTCATATCTCCAGGGGACAGCCTTGGTGTTGATTACTGGCAACTGGGTTACAGGCTTGATGATGACAGGGTCCGTGCGGGCACCCTCCACAATTATGATAGGCTTGTTTGCCAACCCTGGCACGATCACCTTTGACTTTGCATCACTTGTGGATCTCTTCTCAACTACCACAGAAGGTTCACCTTTTGTCATGCTCAACTCATTCACTGATCCTATAACCATAGGTTTTGTGACAATTGTTTCCTTGACTGGCTTGACCTCACTAGACCGAATCATCATAATAGATTGCGATGGATTCTTGGGCTCCCCCTACTTGAGTATTATCTCGATCATGTTTGTTTCATCATGAGTTGGCAATGGGTTCTGATTGATGTTGGGTGCTTCCGGAGTTTGCACCACAATTTGGTTCGTGTCAATGAGCTCTTGGATTGCATTTTTCAAGTGCTAGCACTTTTTCGTGTCATGCCCAGGAGTACTAGAACAATATGCACAACTCAGGGAGTAATCAAGATTCTTCAGAGGAGGGTTTGGTAATTTTGACTCAATTGGCCTCAGCACATCCAATTGCCTCAATCTCTGGAATAAGCTGGTATAAGACTCCCCCAACGGGGTGAATGTTTTCTTCCGTTGCAACCTCTCATTTTTGAACACTGGTTTGGGCTGGAAACCTGGACCTGTAGGGTTACGGTAGGCTCGCGGAGGTGGGTAAGCATTTTGTGGAGCTGGGTAGGTGTTTTGTGGGTTTGGGGCACGCCAGTGTGGGTAAGAGGGAGGTTGAGTATATGACTGGGCGTGGTGGACAGAAATTTGAGGGTCTGGTGATGGGAAGTAATGTTGGGGTGGATTATATGGGGCTTGGGTGTAGGTTCGGTGATGAGGTCGAGGATGGGTATAATGGTGTGACGGCCCCCTCGGTCCAAACCGTGATCCTGAATCAACTGTTGCTACTTCTTCTTTCTTCTTCTTCCGATCACTCCTCCGGTACCATTCTAGATGGCTTGGGTGGTTGCTTTGATGGCCGAGTAGCTCATGATTTGGCTCGACTTAAGTCCTTCTTCCACCATGCCGCCCATCTTCACTACCTCATTGAAAGACTTGCCTATGGCCGATATCAGATTGCCAAAGTAAGTGGGCTCCAAAGCTTGCAGAAAATACTCCACCATTTCATTCTCCTCCATCGGATGGTTGACTCTTGCCGCTTGTTCTCTCTAGCCAAAACCATATTCTCTGAAACTTTCTCCTGGATTCTTTTCTATCTTAGTTAGGGACAAACGATCTGGAACGATCTCTATGTTATACTGGAAGTGTCGTGCAAATGCTTGGGCCAAATCATCCTAGGTATACCACCTGCTGTGATCCTGACGTGTGTACCATTCTAACGCCGCGCCGCTCAGACTCTGGCTGATGTACGCCATTAACAGTTCATGTCTACCACCAGCTCCTCTCATTTTTCTACAGAATCCCCTCAAGTGGGCCACCGGGTCTCCGTGCCCGTCATACAGGTCGAATTTAGGCATCTTGAATCCCACAGGAAACTAAACATTAGGAAATAGACACAAATCTTTGTAGGCTACGCTCACTTGGCCTCCCAATCCCTGCATGTTTCTGAACGATTGTTCCAAGCTTCTTACCTTCCTGAACATCTCCTCTTGTTCCGGGTTTTTAAGTAATTTCTCAGTTTCAACAGAGAGGTCAAAACGAGGAGTATAAGAGTGATGACCCCCATCTGCTTGTCCTAAAGGACACAATCCAGCACGGTGATGCTAAGGAGGTTNGCCCCTCAACTTATAGTTTGCGATTGCTTCTAGCTGCATCCCTAAGGGTGTAATGTAGACAGTCTAACCTAATGCAGGCATTAGTATCTTGAGTCATGATCTGTGCCAAAATTCTTGCCGGCGGTGCTGTATCATGTGCTCGATTGAGCAAGTGAGTTCATAGGCAGTAACTCATTCCATCAGTTCCTCGGGTTCAATTCTGGGGGATAGTACTGATTATCTTGGGTCTGGAATAATGGCTCGCTGGAGGATCGATGGAGTGTAGCTGGTGGGGGTGCTACGAAAACAGGGGTGGTTGGTGGAGGGAGGTACGGGATTGTTTTGGCTGGGGGTGCTTGTGTGGTTTGGGAAGTGGTACCCTGATAGTGGTGGTAGTGGGTGAAACCTGGTGCATGTTGTGGGGTTGAATCAACAGTGGGAGGTTCTTGGGATTGAGCTAGTGGTGGGATGAAGGCGGGGTGTGATGGTGGGGGATGCCCTTTCACCCATGCTTGGTACATTTCGGCCATATGATGTTATGATCGAATCCTATGGGATTGCCTACGTATCATGACGCCGCATGAATCAGACCAGGCATAGTTCTGGGAGATGAGGAATAAAAGAAATAAACTAAATCTTTTTTTTTTTGATATTAAAATCTTTTTCTTTTATTTTTTAATTTTCGAAAGAAAGACTTATAAAGAATAAAGAAAATATTTTTTGATTTCAATTTTTATTGAATTTAGAAAGAAAAACTTCTAAAGAAGAAAGAAAATAACTTTGGATTTTGGACCTTTATGTTAAAATTGTGAAAGAAAGACTTCTAAAGAAAAATTTTCTGAATCTTGAATTTTCTTTTCAATTTATGAAAGAAAAACTTCTAGAGAAGATGAAAATATTTTTGGATTTTTAGAAGAAATTAAAAGAAAATATTTTTGGATTTTTTTTAAAAAAAATTAGGGTCTTAAAGAAAGACTTTTCTAAAAAAAAAGGAGTAAAGGAAAATATTTTTGGATTTTTGAAAATTGTGGGCCGGAACCGATGAGGTTTGCCTGCGTATCTCACATCCGGTGAGAATCAGACCCGCGTAGTTCAGTCAGTTTTGACATAACAGAAAACATGAAATATTTTGAAACCATTTCCTCTTCCCTTTTTTTTCCAAAATTTCGGCAGAGTTTCAGTATATTTTGGACACCAGGTTTTTCAAAGGCAGGTAATTATTTCTCTCATACCTCAATTTTATTTTTCCCAATTTCCTCCCTATTCTAGAAACCGGTCAACATGCAAACCAAATCAAATAATTGTACAAGTAGCACGTAAAAATGCATCAGGATGGTCTTTTGATTCTGGGGTTCACCTGTCCTAGACGGACCCAACCCCTGTGTTGAGTTCCCAAAGTCAAATGCACATGATGCAAACAAACGTTCCTACTAGGGATCCGGCATGAGGCTGAGTTATTCTAAGTTTAATACATGGGTATATTGTTCTAGACTTGGTGACCCGAGCGAACAACTCGAGCCGAGGAGGGGGCTACGTACCGGGAACCAAAGAGCCATCCGACTTTGTAACTTGTCCGAGCCTCTTTCTAATTTAAGGCATGACACTAAAAGAAGAGGAGTCACGCCATCGTGCACATCCCCGAACATGAGAAGAGAAGGATTTCGTAGCAGTTTATATACAGTTCAAATAGTATCAAAGCGGTAAAAGCATCATTTAGCACATTAGGCCAAAACATGTAATAAAACCAGATAATAAAAGCCAAATATAACAATTATTCTAAGCTCGCATTCTGAACCCTGAACCAGAAGTTCTGGGTTCTTATCCCCAGCAGAGTCGCCAGAGCTGTCACACCTCCTTTTTCCACCCCCGGGAAGGGGTACAGGGGAGTTTTTCCAATTTAAGTGACAATCGAAATAGGATTATTATTTAAGATCAGAGTCGCCACTTGGGAAAGTTTATGGTGTCCCAAGTCACCGATTTTAAATCCCGAATCGAGGAAAGATTGACTCTGTTTACAGTCCGCGAAACACAGAAATCCGGGTAAGGAATTCTGTTAACCCGGGAGAAGGTGTTAGGCATTCCCGGGTTCCGTGGTTTTAGCACGGTTGCTCAACTGTTAATATTGGCCCATTTATCCGATTTTGAAACATTTTTGAGACCTATGTGCATTTTTATACTCTTTTTTTAAAACCGCTTTTAATAATCCAATTGTTGTACAACTAATTATTGATTACACGTTTGCGAATCATGTCACGGGAACCGTACACACGATCCTCAACGTGTTTATTTTATTAAACCTAAATTGTGGCCGGGTCACATAAATGTACCCCTGGATTTCAGAAATTAAGTGTCACGACCACGTCACGAGAACCGTACCCGTAGCTATGAAAATTATTTAATTAACGCGCCTAAAGCAAACTACAAAATTTTAAGGCATTTTTACACTAGTTAAGATAACTAATATGAGGGCCATAGCTTATGGATTCAAATGTATGAATGGCACGCCTCAAAGCTATTCAACTAAATGAACTATGTATATTCATATTAAAACTAATTTGAAATTAGGTGTCACAACTACGTCACAGGAACCGTCCCCGTAGTTGTAATAATTTAATTGCGTGCCTAACTCAAAACTACGAGATTCATAATTTCTTCCTAAATTATTTCGAGGTTCATTGACGGGCCATGGATTATTGCTAGGGCATTTAGAGATTGATGCAAGCTTTTAAAAAGAAACCTTCTGAACTATTGGGCCAATAGGAGGCCTATTACGTTATTTAAAAGATACGATCACTACAAGCTATTGAGCTCAAAATCAAGCCCAAGTGGAAAGAAGCCACAGACGGAGGCATTCCAAAGCATGATTTGGACCAGGATACCCCATTCAAATTGGGTTGGGCCTAAATAGCCCCTGCTGGCCCATAACAAGGAAATCTTCAGTGATCCCCATAGCTCATCTTATTATGGACTTGCTCTGTTCTTTAGGCCCAATGGCAACAAATGCCACTTTCAACTAATTAGTAAATGAATAGCAAATTTACAGCAACATATCCAAGAGGTAACCGAGTTAATGAAAGAAAGTTTTTCACTCAGGTTGAAGCATGGCAAGATTACAAATGAATCATCTGACTAACTTTATTTGATCTTCCCTTCCTATTGCAATACTCATGCATTAACACATAGTGAGAAAATAGACTTGAACTATTACATGAACCCCTGAACTCTTATTCAAACCAATTCAAATTTGATTGACATCTATTTAAGCATTTTGGCACCACACTACTTAAATCCTAAAAATTTGACACCACCATAGCTAAAGTAAAACAAACAGAACATGATACTCATGCCTGACAAGACATTAATCTAACAGCAGCTTTGCATCAAATCCTTCAGAAAATGAAACTCATGTACTCAATGTAATTCACCAGAACATCAACATGCAGTACATATTTGGCCATCACCCTTTAACAATCCTGTAATCCAACTAAACCTTTTAAACAAAACAAATCCTTACAACATTCAATCTCACGTAAACTGGGACAATTACCACATACATTCACAACTACATTCTAGCTCGCTAAAAGGGAACATAGAAAACAAAGTAAGGACAACAAGAACAAAATCAGAAAATATAAATTAATCTACATAGTCAATTTGCCATTTTAGAATGAAGAGGCAAATGATCCAAAGCTTCATGTTCACTATTCGATAGCCAAGAGATGTTCAACCTACATACCTGGATACAAGCAAACAAAACAAGGGAATAAATCTCTGAACTCAACAAAGAACAACAGGAAGCAGTAGATCCAGCAACAAAAGATGTTGCAGTAATAACCAACACTAGCTCCAGATCAAGTCATTTTCTTGACTCAAAAAACAACTAGAAATCGAAAGGAGAATTCCCTTTGAGCTTTTGTGAAGAAGCAGAGAGTGGAAAGGTTGAAGACAAGCACAAATATTTTCAGAAAAAATTTTCAGTCATTTTTCTTTGTTTTCTGTTCTTAATCCCTGCCCTAGTAAATGAGGAGAATGAACCTCTTATAACAAGCTTTAGGGAAGCAGAATTGATTTTAATCTTTTACTATTACCCTTTCCCTAATTTTCCCTTTTTCATTATTAGACCCTAACATTTGAACCTATTTAGTAATTCATCCAAATCCCACCTTCCTAGCAGCTTCCTAGACAGTTAACCAAGATTCTTTCTATTCAATTTCCCTAAATACCCTTAAAACAAAATGCCATTTACTTTCAGCCAATGCTGGGATTTGTACCCTCTAAACAAATGAACCCCAAACTTTCCTTGGGCCTTTGTGCTAACGGGCCTGTCTGCATGCAAGGCAGGTCCCAGACCAAACAAAACCAAAAACATGCAATTTCGAAAGAAGAAAGAAAAAGAAACAGTAATCAAGACAAATTAATTAAAAAAACTAATTGATCCTGATCAGGGGATCTCATGACTGGAAATAAATTGAGATGACGGAACAGAAATCAACTAACGAATGCTTGTAAAATACCTTCGACAAATCTGGTTGGCTTGGCAAATCCGAATCTTCTTCGAAATGAACCAAAAATGACGCTAAGCAATTGTTCTCGCTGAGAACAATCGACTAGCATAGGTTTTGGTTGAATCGAATCTTGAAACTTCGCTGAAATCGGACAGGGGATAAACTATGGTTTTCTCTTCCTTATTTAGATCTGTAATTGAAAGAATTTGGTAGGGTTTTGGAAAAAATTGGTGGTGGATTAATGGTGAGGGTGAGGTGATGAGTGTAGCGTATGAATTTGGCCGGATTTGGAGAATGCCGCCGCCATGAGGCGATTCCCGGCGGTGGCGGGCGGTGGCAATTTAGAGAGACATGAGGGGGAGGGGGTTCTGTGAGTTTGAATTGGGGTGGGGGGGGTTATCCGACACTTTTAAGGGATTTGGTAGCTAGTTACGGACCGTTGGATGAGATTAAATGAAGGGTTGAGATAAAATGTGAAAAAATGACGTCGTTTGGTTTTATGTGGGAGCTGGACCGGGTAAAGGGAGTGGGCTGGGGCGGATTTTGGGCATTTGGACATTAATTGGGCCAGTTTTAAGAATTGGCCCAATTTTAAAGAGACAAGACCAAAGACAATCCTCCTACTTTCTTTTTCTTTGTTTTCTTTTATTCCCTTTATGTAAAAACCTAAATTAAGTCCTAAATAAATCTAATTTGTAAAATTAAACCAATTATCTATTATAAAAAATATAAAAATCACTTAAACCCAAATCAAAAAGAGAAAAACTACTATTCTAAAATTTAAAGCTAAAAATGCAACCATTGGACCATTTTGTGATTTTCATTTTTAATAAAACAAATAGTTAACTAATTAACCTTGAAAATGTAAACAACAAAACCTAAATGCAATGCATGGTATTTTTTTGGTATTTTTCATGATTTTTATGGGAAATTAAACGTGCACAAAAATGTAAACCATTAGTAAAATCCTACAAAAATGGCAAAATAACTGAAAAATCTATTTCCTTGAATTTATAGGAGCAGTTCATATAGGGAAAAAATCACGTGCTCACACCTACCATGTCGGATTATAAGTAACGTAGATTGGAGAAGTTTGGGAGGCTCCAGCCTCCGACTTTCAGTGGTGCAGAGGGCGAGGATGCCCAGGGTTTCTTGGATAAGTGTCAGAGGATTCTCCGTACAGTAGGTATTTTGAAGACCAGTGGGGTCTCATTCACTACTTTTCAGTTCTCTGGAGCTGCCTTCACTTGGTGGGAGGCTTATGAGAAGCGTAGGCCGGTAGGTGCAGCGCCCCTTACATGGAAGCAGTTCTCCATTCTCTTCCTGGAGAAATATGTGTCGCAGTCCCGTAGAGAGGAGCTACGCAGGCTATTTGAGCAGTTGCATCAGGGTGATATGACTGTGACGAAGTATGAGATGAGATTCTCAGAGTTGGCCCATCATGCTATCTGGTTGGTTCCCACAGATAGGGAGAGGATCAAGAGGTTCATTGATGGCGTCACATATCAGCTGCAGATTCTTTCTACCAGAGAGAGAGTGTCTGGTGCTTCTTTTGAGGAGGCTGTTGGCATTACTCGAGATATAGAGTCGGTTCACCGCCAGGAGCAAGTAGAGAGAGGCCTTTTGGTGGTGTTCCTTCGAAAGGTCAGTTTTACCACGGTAGAGGCCGTCCCTTCAGGCATGCTCAGACGGCTCGTCCAGCTCACCGTGGCGCATCATCTGGCCATAGTTCTCACAGTTCACATCAGGGCCACTCATCTCTCAGTCTCTTTCCAGCTCAGAGTTCGTCTCAGGCACTTTCAGCTCAGGGTGCCTCTATGCCTGGTCCTTCTAGCGGGTATCCCCGTGCTCGGGGCTCCCTTAAGTCCCCATTGCCAGTGGCCGGTAGGGGTTGCTTTGAGTGTGGAGATTTGGGTCATATCAAGAGGTTCTGTCCTCGCCTTACGGGAGGTTCATCCAGCAGAGAAGTCAGCCTTCGGCTTCAGCACCAGTTACTTGACCACCCGCCCAGCCAGCTCTCAGTCCCACTTCTATGCACTCCCTTCCAGACTAGATGTTATTGCTTCAGATGCTGTGACCACGAGTATTATCTCAGTTTGCCACAGGGATGCCTCTGTATTATTTGATCCTGGTTCCACTTTTTAATATGTGTCTTCGTGTTTTGCTCATTAATTGGATATGCCCCGCGAGTCTCTTCTTTCATTTGTTCATGTATCCACATCGGTAGGCGATACTATTGTTGTAGATAGTGTATATCGGTCATGTGTAGTGACTATTGGGGGACTAGAGACTAGAGTGGATCTGTTGCTACTTAGTATGGTTGATTTTGATGTAATATTGGGCATGGATTGGTTGTCTCCGTGTCATGCTATTCTGGACTGTCACGGTAAGACGGCGACGTTGGCTATGCCGGGAGTGCCACAGATTGAGTGGCGAGGTTCGTCGGATTATGTTCCTAGTAGAGTAATTTCATTCTTGAAGCCCAACGGGTGGTTGGGAAGGGTTGTCTTTCTTATTTGGATTTTTTGAGGGACGTCAGTATAGAGACTCCTACTATTGATTCAATTCAGGTGGTGAGGGATTTTCCAGATGTGTTTCTTGCAGACCTGCCAGGCATGCCGCCGGACAGGGATATTGGCTTCGGTATTTATTTGATGCCGGTCACTCAGCCCATTTCTATTCCACCGTATCTTATGGCACCGGTGGAATTAAAGGAATTGAAGGAACAACTTCAGGAACTCCTTGATAAGGGGTTTATTTGGCCTAGTATGTCACCTTGGGGTGCACCAGTTCTATTTGTGAAGAAGAAGGATGGCACTATGAGAATGTGCATTGATTACAAGCAATTGAACAAAGTCACCATCAAGAACAAGTACCCTTTACCTCGTATTGATGATTTATTTGACCAGCTTCAGGGAGCGAGGGTGTTCTCCAAGATTGATTTGAGGTCAGGGTATCACCAGTTGAAGATTAGGGACTCGGACATTCTTAAGACAGCTTTCAGGACCCGATATGGTCATTATGAGTTCCTTATGATGTCTTTTGGGCTGACCAATGCCCCAGCAGCGTTCATGCATGTGATGAACAGTGTGTTCCAACCTTATCTCGACTCATTTGTTATTGTATTCATTGATAATATCCTTGTGTACTCTCGTAGCCAGGAGGAGTATGCCCAACATTTGCGGATTGTGTTACAACGGTTGATGGAGGAGAAGCTTTATGTTAAGTTCTCCAAGTGTGAGTTTTGGTTCAGTTCAGTGGTGTTCTTGGGGAACGTGGTGTCCAGTGAGGGTATTCAGGTGGATCCGAAGAAGACAGAGGCGGTCTAGAGTTGGCCCAGACCGTCCTCAGCCATAGAGATTCGTAGCTTTCTTAGTTTGGCGGGTTATTACCGCCGGTTCGTTTAGGGTTTCTTGTCTATTGCATCACCCTTGACCAAATTGACCCAAAAGGGTGCTTCTTTTAGGTGGTCGAATGAGTATGAGGCAAGCTTTTAGAAGCTCAAGACTGCTCCAATATTAGTTCTGCCATCAGCTTCAGGCTCTTATACCGTATATTGTGATGCTTCTCGGGTCGGCATTGGGTGTGTTTTGATACAGGGGGGGGGGGAGAGTGATTGCTTATGCTTCGCGTCAGTTGATTCCCCATGAGAAGAACTACCCTGTTCATGATTTGGAGTTGGCTGCCATTGTTCACGTGTTGAAGATTTGTAGGCATTATCTCTATGGTGTGTCTTGTGAGGTGTTTACTGATCATTGCAGCCTCCAGCGTTTGTTCAAACAGAAGGATCTCAATTTGAGGCAGCGGAGATGGTTGGAGCTGCTAAAGGAATATGATATTACCATTTTGTACCATCTGGGAAAGGCCAATGTGGTGGCCGATGCCTTGAGTAGGAAGGCAGTGAGTATGGGTAGTATTGCATTCCTGCCTGTTGGGGAGAGACCTCTTGCAGTTGATGTTCAGGATTTGGCCAATCGGTTTGTGAGATTGGATATTTCGGAGCCCAGTTGGGTTCTAGCTTATGTGGTTTCTCGGTCTTCCTTGTTTGATCACATTAGAGAGCGCCACTATGATGACCCTCATTTGCTTGTCCTCAATGACAAGGTTCAACATGATGATGCCAGGGATGTGACTATTGGAGATGATGGGGTATTGAGGATGCAACGCCGGATATGTGTGCCCAATGTAGATGGGCTTCGGGTGTTGATTCTAGAGGAGGCCCACAACTCGCAGTATTCCATCCATCCGGGTGCCGTGAAGATGTACCAGGATTTGAGACAACACTATTGGTGGAGGAGGATGATGAAAGATATAGTTGGGTTTGTAGCTCGGTGTCTCAAGTGTCAACAGGTGAAATATGAGCATCATAGACCGGGTGTCTTACTTCAGCAGATAGAGATTCCAGAGTGGAAGTGGGAGAGGATCACCATGGATTTCGTAGTTGGGCACCCACGGACTTCGAGCAAGTTCGATGCTATTTGGGTGATTGTGGATCGGCTTACCAAGTCCGCGCACTTCATTCCTGTGTGTACTACCTATTCTTCAGAGCGGTTGGCTGAGATTTACATCGGAGAGATTGTTTTCCTTCATGGAGTGCCAAATTCTATCATTTCAGACCGAGGCACATAGCTTACATTGTAGTATTGGAGGACCGTGTAGTGAGAGTTGGGCACTCAGGTTGAGTTGAGCACAACATTTCACCCTCAGACGGATGGACAGTTCGAGCGGACTATTCAGATATTGGAGGACATGTTATGTGCTTGTGTCATTGATTTTGGATGTTCATGGGACCAGTTTCTACAACTCGCGGAGTTTGCTTACAACAACAGTTATCAGTCGAGTATTCAGATGGCTCCGTATGAGGCTTTATATGGGAGGCGGTATAGATCTCTAATGGGTTAGTTTGAGCCGGGGGAGGCTAGACTTTTGGGCACAGACTTAGTTCAAGATGCATTGGATAAGGTGAAATTGATTCACGAGCGGCTTCGCACGGTGCAGTCAAGACAAAAGAGTTATGCCTACAGAAAGGTCCGTGATGTGTCCTATATGGTTGGGGAGAAGGTTCTACTGAAGGTTTCACCCATGAAGGGTGTTATAAGATTTGGGAAGAAGAGCAAGCTGAGCCCTCGGTTCATTGGGCCTTTTGAGGTGCTTCGGAGGATGGGGGAGGTAGCCTATGAGCTTGCTTTGCCATCCAGTTTATCACGTGTCCATCCAGTATTTCATGTTTCTATGCTTCGGAAGTATATCAACGATCCATCTTATGTTCTGGATTTCAGCACAGTTCAGTTGGATGGTGATTTGACTTATGATGTGGAGCCAATTGCTATTTTGGAGAGGCAGGTCTGAAAGTTGAGATCAAAGGATATAGCTTTAGAGAAAGTGTAGTGGAAAGGTCAGCCTGTGGAGGAGGCTACTTGGGATCGAACGGGAGATGCGGAGCAAATATCCACACCTATTTGAGACTTCAGGTATATTTCTAGACCCGTTCGAGGATGAATGTTTGTTTAAGAGGGGGAGGATGTAACGACCCAGCCGGTCGTTTCGAGAGTTATAGCCTCATTCCCCCATTTCCTGCTTATTTTGTGTTTTTAGCTATTTTTGACTTACCGGGTTAGTTGGTTCGGGTCCGGAGTGGTTTTGGAGTGAATTGAGACACTTAGTCTCTTATGAGAAGGTTTAAGTTGGAAGAGTTGACCGGATGTTGACTTATGTGTAAATGACCTCAGATTTGAATTTTGATGGTGCCGTTAGCTCCGTTAGGTGATTTTGAACTTAGGAGCACGTCTGGAATGTGATTTGGAGGTCCGTAGTAGAATTAGGCTTGAATTGGCGAAAGTTAGAATTTTGGCGATTTTGGTCAGGAATGGAAATTTTGATACCGGGGTCAGGATTGGATTTTTCGGAAGTTGGAGTAGGTTCGTGGTGTCATTTTTGACTTGTGTGCAAATTTTTAGGTCATTCGGACGTGTTTTGGTGGGTTTTGGCATCGTTTGTGGAATTCGGAAGTTTAGAAGTTCTTAGGCTTGAATCTGAGTGTGATTTGGTGTTTTGATGTTGTTTTGGGTAATCGAAGGTTCGACTAAGTTCGTATGTTGATATATGACTTGTTGGTATGTTTGGTTGAGGTATCGAGAGGCTCGGGGTGATTCCGAATGGCTAACGGGGAGTTTGGAATTGGAAAAATGCAGCTGAAGCTGTTGTTGCTGTTTTTTCGCTCCTGAAGAGTGGGAACCGCAGGTGCGAGGTCGCAGAAGCGGATTTGAGGCGCAGGTGCGCAGCTGGATCGCAGGTGCGCAGCTGGATTGCAGATGCGGTCAGGTGATCGCAGAAGCGGAGCCAGATTTGTTAATGAAATTCCGCAGAAGCGGAGCCCTCTTCGCAGATGCGGTTCCGCAGGTGTAGAAATTGGACCGCAAGCGCGGTTTTGCTGGGCAGAAAAACCCCAGTTCGAGGTTTTGTTCTCCATTTTTTATTTTGGATTTGAGGAACTCGGGAGAGAGGCGATTTTTCGAAGGATTTCAATGAGCAAAGCTGGGGTAAGTGATTCAAACCTATAATGGTATAAATTTCATGAATCCATGGCTTTATTCATCATCTTATTGGGAATTTGAACTAGTAATTTGGGAATTTAGGGCTTGAAAATTGGAGAGTGGATTTTGAGAATTTTGAGTGACCAAATGAGGTCAGATTTTTATAAATTTGGTATGATTAGACTCGTGAGTGAATGGGCTTTCGGTTTTTGTAACTTTTGTCGGATTTCGAGACGTGGTCCCGGGGGCCGGGTTTGAGCCGATTTCGGATTTTGGCTATGATTTGGTATTTTTCATGTGGAATTGGTTCCTTTAGCCTATATTGATCGTATTGTATTGCTTGTGGCTAGATTCGGGACGTTCGGAGGCCGAGTCAAGAGGCAAGGGCATTGCGGATAGGATTTTTCTCGATTTGAGGTAAGTAACGCTTTCAAACTTGGTTCTGAGGGTTCGAAACCCGAACTACATGTTATCTGGTTAGTATTGAGGTGACGCACATGCCAAGTGATGGGCGTGCGGGCGTGCACCGTGAGAATTGTGACTTGGTTCATTCCATGGCACCGTTTAATGACTTTTTCTTGTTGATATCCGTGTTTCCATTATGTGATAAAGTAATTGAGTTGTAAACATGCTAGATACCATGTTAGGGCTTCATGCAGATACTGTTGGTACCCCTAGTGGTCGTTTCTTGGTGTTATTTCACTGTTATTTTGTACCCAGTAATATTCATGCATTTCATATCATATCTCAGTTGTTATTATTGGCATAGCATATCATTGTTTCCGGGCTAGTTTTCATGACATTGTGAGCCCGTGGGTGAGACTGGAGAGTGATGACTGTGTGAGGCTGAGAGCCTGATTATGAGTGACAGTTATGGGGTCGGGCTGCATGCCTCAACAACTATATTGATTATGATAGCGCTTGGTCCGTAGGAGCCCCTCCGGAGTCTACACACCCACAGTGGGCGCGAATGATATTATTGAGGAATGGATTTTCTTGGATATGGATTTGTCCGAAATATTGATATCTGGAGATGGATTTCTCCACAGGGTTGGATTACCCTTGTTCCTCGGTACCGAGTGACTTATAGTCAGTGATAAGTATGTTACGGGATGGATTTCCCTGGGCCGGATGGTCATATACGGTACCGAATGGTTGAGTATTTATATATACCCAGAGATGGATTTCTCCACAGAGTTGGATTGCCCTTTTTCCACGGTACTGAGTGACTTACAGTCAGTATTGTATATATTCCGGGATGGATTTCCCTGGGCTGGATGACCATATTTAGTACCGAATGGTTGAGCACTTGAGAGTGGGAGTACACTGTGCATTTCATGCAATCGGTGCATTGGCATGTAGAGGCAGTTGAGTTATATATTTTAAAGTGTTCATATCCGTATTTACCCTGTTACTTTGAGTTGTCTATTTAACCGAAAGCATGCCTACATTTTCTGTACGTTGTTTCTACTATATCTTTTTAGGTTGAGTTCGTTATTACCATTCAGTCCATAGTTTGGACTCGTTACTTACTGAGTTGGTGTACTCACGTTACCCCTGCACCTTGTGTGCAGATTCAGGCACTTTTGGACCCAATGGCGGTTGTTGATCAAGGCTTCAGGCTTAGGAGAATATTGAGGTATGTGCACGACGTTAACAGGCCTTGGCTCTCCTTCTTATTCTCCAGTTGTATTTCAGTTGCTTCTTTAGACAGTGTAATAGACTATGTATTTCCCTAGACGCTCATGCACTCAGTGACACCCCGGTTTTGGGCTGGATTGTATCTGATCTTGGAATTTCTTATGTTCAAATAGTTTCTTTAAATGTTAAAAGCTTCCGTAAATATTTTCTCAAACTTATTGTTGTTGTGTTGGTTTTTTGAGTTGAGGCTGTCCTAGTTCCACGATAGGCGCCATCACGACGGGTTGAGTTTTGGGTCGCGATATAGTAATATCTATACATTTCAGGTTATGCAGTGTAGTAATTCTTGTTATTTTTTTTTAATATCATATGATTTGTTGGTCATTTGGAGAATTTCTTTGGTGTACAATTTCTTCCTTTGTTAAATATGATCAAAATTTATAATTTTCCGGAGTTTAAGCTTTTAAATTTTTTTATTTTTTAAATAACGTAAATAACGTAACTCACTTCATTGAAATATGCTAACTGTTAAATATTAATGTACTACTCCCTGTGTTCCAATTTATATGAACCTCTTTGACTGGGCACGGAGTTTAAGAAAAAATGAAGGCTTTTGAAATTTGTGGTCCTAAACAAGTCAAAAAGGGGCCCAGAGTATTTGTTTGGTTATAAAAGCTTCTCATTAAGGATAAAATTATAAGTTTAAGCTAAAATTGTTTCCAAATTTAGAAAGGGATCATTCTTTTTGGAACAAACAAAAAAAGAAATAGGTTCACATAAACTGGAACAGAGGGAATAGTAAATAACGTACAATATAAGGAGTAATTTGTGTTGGATTTCAACTATCAAGACACCTAATTTTGTCTCCTCTCATCTCTTTGATGTGTGGCCAAAATATAATATTTTTAGTACATTACTCGCCTTACATGTTGTTAGTTTAGTGGTTAATTGTACGACGTTTGAGCCAAATTATGTTGTTTGTAGGAGCATTGGAAGACAAAGACGAGTGAAAGTTGCACAAAAAGAGGACAAAAATACGAGAAAAGAGCACAAAAGCACGAAGTAACCAAGCCTGGCTACAGGCCGAGCATAGCCAGCTCTATAGCCAGCTTGACCGCGCTACAGGCCTGGCGTAGCCAGCTCTGTAGCCAGGCTGACCGCGCTATAAGCCTAGCCTTGCGAGGTCTATAGCTCGGTGATCAAAAGTGCGTAATTAAAAGACTCCGACCCGAATTTGGACTCAAGGACTTCAACTTTAGCCTATAAATACTCCCTAAACATGTCTAAGAATGGGGGAAGTTTTTTGAGAGAGGATTCGACCTAAGGAGGCAAGAACACACTAGGAGCTAGGCAAAGAATTCTTCTACGAGTTTTTCACTTCCTTCTTCCTATTTTCATTATTGGTTATGAATTCTAGTATTGTAGTTTTGCATACTATATTATGAATAGTTAATTTGTTATCTAGGGTTATTGATGGAACCTTTTGTAGGATGAACTCTTATTACATTTTTATATAATTGAGCTGTTGAATTTCTCTACTTGTTCAAACTATGTGTTTATTGTTGTTGATTGAATAGCCATCAATTGACTATGCCTATTTAGTATATGTTGCTTGGAAAATGGTACATATTTAGGTAGTTGTTGAACAACATCACTCCTAACATATGTGAGGAATCGATACAGAGGGTTTAAAGGTGTGATTAGGAATAATGAAGCTTAGGTACGATCTTAGTGAACGGTGAATTAGTGCCAGCTAGCGTAGTTCGGAAGAATATGTCTAGTAAATTGTGGTAGTTGCCCGAAAAAGAATTACGACAAAGTACTTACTATCGGTAGAGAATACTTAGGCGAAATTATAAAGAAACATAGCGGGGAAATTCCGACAATTTGAAAATCATAAATCTAGACCTCCTTAATCTTGTCTCCAACCCTTAGTCTTGTTAGTTGATAATTTTACTACTTCTAGTATTTGTTAATTAATTAGTTTAAAATAAAAATTACAATATTTATAAATAGGAAATTATTTGGACTTGTATTTCTTAGCAATACTGAACAGTTGTAGCTAAGCCTTAGTTCTTTGTGGGATTCGACTCCGGACTTTTAGACCGGATTATATTTGCAGCGATCGCTTATCTTTTTTAGAACTAGAGTTGGGCGTGATCAAATTTTGACGCCGTTGCCGGGGAACTGACGGTGTAGTTATAGATGTACATATTGCTAGGTTTTAAGTTTAAACTTGTATTTTATTTTCTAGTATTTGATTTTTTTTACTTGTTGGTTTGGAGAACATGACATATTGGAATTATGGAAGTTTCACTATTGGTAATTATATTGTTGATCTTCCTTATCCTCCCCCAACTCCTTATGATGATGGTTTTACTTTTTATTGTGAAGTTAATAGGAACAAAGAACCCGGGGATATTGACCTGAAGGAGATCATGAATATGCTAAAGTGTCTTGTGGAACAATATGATGAGAAACCACCGCAGATACAAAGGCAAGAGGCAACTATTAACAACTTGGAGGCTCAAGTGCGTCAACTAGTTTAACCTAGTAAAGTGTAACAAACCGACATTGTAAATAGTAGACAACAAGAGCGTGAATTAGTGACAGAAATTGACATTATAATGGAGGAGTTGAGAGTAGAATATGATCAAAATAACCAACTAGAATTTGATGATGTTGATGTTGAAGAAGTAGTACTAGAGCCAACTGAGGACTGTACAGATTCAATTTTAATTGATTGTAGTTTGTGTCAAGAAGGGGAGGTCGATAACAAGTTAAATTTTCGGGTTGAGCGCATTGGTCCTCACTCCAACCATTTTGCCACATTGTGTTTGGATAATGATATAGAAATAGAGTCATTCGAGCTACTTGAGGAGTCAAGGAATGAGGAACAAGGTGCCTACATTCTGAAATTCTTCTTGTCGGAAAGTGAGGATTACACACCTCATGCAAAAGCTAAGAAGTACAAAATACTATATTATCTCTTTGGGCCAGTTAGAGTTGTTCCACCACCCTTGGAGCATAAAACTTGAAGCGATACTTGGGGTTCAATTCATAAGCTCGAGGTGGAAGCAAAAAGTGATTCGCGTCATGTCGCAACGTTAAATTAGGCGTTTGTTGGGAGGTGACCCAACTTTACTGCTTTTTTTTAATTTTTTTTATTTCTTTACATTTTTTATGTATTATTTTTGTAGTGTCTTTTTGTTTAATTTTTTTATTCTTGTAGGTGCATGAGCATAAGAAGCAAAACCATTGGAAGAAAGCAAAAGTAAGCCATATGGTTGGAACTAAGTGCGGGTGTCATCACAAAGAAAAATGCATGGGAGAAGTGTGAGTACCCCGTGAGCTGATAGTGCTTCGTCCTTTGACTTACCAGGGAGTTTCTTTTACCCTCTTATTTGTTATGGTGTGCACTGCGCACAATGCAAAATTTTAAGTGTGGGGTGAGGAGATTGTCTGGATGACGTTCTATGCTATTTTAGTTGTGTTAGTTTAATTGAAGATTGTTTTTAGAAAAAACAAAAATATTGGACTTTTCCCAACGATGGATCTCCTAGATAGTTTTCTTGAGGGTTTAAAGTCGGACAAAAATCACACACAAAAAAAAATTGAAAAAAAGAAAAATTCAAAAATCATGTCTTTTAATTTTTAGTTAGGTAGTAATAATGCTCCGTGATTTTTCTTTGTGCCTTGGTTCTTTTCCATGGGATGTAGTTTAAATCGGGTCATAATTATTTTTAGAGTAGATTAGGATTTAGGGAATAAAAGAGGGAAAATGAGGTTTGCTAGGCACCTTTGACTAGTTTGATAGTAGCATATTTAGGCTCTGGCATGTGTAGTACATTCCCTATGATTTGAAAATGCTTATGATGCCTTGTTGAGTTAGATAGCATGTCTATTGACGCCTATGTCTCGTTTTCTTGGATCGTGTTCATTGTGTGCTTAATGCTTAATAAATTTGTGGCTCCGTGAATACTTGCAATTGTTTGAGAATCGGAATGGAACCGTCCTTTGTGAGTCATGTTCCATGTGTGGTGAGAAATTATATAGTCTGTATCATTGCATTAGAGTCTAGAACTTGCCCGACATGTGAGTTGAAGCAAAATTTTAGGTTTTGCTCGGTCTGAAAAATGATTTTAGGCTTTGTTTGATCTTTTTGAGCTTAATGCATACCATAAACAAAAATTATCCCTAGTCAACCCTTTTGAACCTATTGTCACGATCTGGATTTCCCACCATCGGGACCGTGATGGCACCTAACATTTCACTTGCTAGGCAAGCCAATGTTAGAACAATCTACTCCTTTTAACAGTTTAAATTAGATATTAAAGAAAAACAGAGATAACTGAATAAATTTAAAGCAAAAATGTGGAAGCCGAACTAGCCAAATATCTATTACAATTCCCTGAACCTGGTGTCACGAGTGCACGAACTACTAGAGTAATACACATAAGGGTCTGAAATAAATAACAAGCTGTTCGAATGAAAGTACACAGCTAAATAGACAAAGGATGGAGACTCCAGGAGCTGCGGGCGCTGAGCAGCCGTACCTCAAGTTTCCGTGAATGTCTGATCCGAGCTCGCTAATAACCGTCGTTGGGACCATCTCCAAAATCTGCACAGTGTGCAAAGTGCAGTATCAGTACAACCGACCCTATGTACTGGTAAGTGCCGAGCCTAACCTCGACGAAGTAGTGACGAGGCTAAGGCGGGTCACCTATGCTAAAACCTGTACGCAGTCAGTCAACAGGAAATGATAACCACAACCTCGAAAATAAACTAGTGTCGTCCAAGATTACCAATATCTACCAGCTCAAATTAAGATACCGAAAAAAACAATGCAGATCAAGAAATAGAAACATATAGGTTGTTGCGGCGCGGAACCCGATCCCACCAGACAACACATAATCCTTCCTTATTTCACCATAACAATATCAATAACAGTCAATAATATATAAATATGTTGCAGCGCGCAACCCGATCCCACCATTTATCAATATCAACATCGTAATTCACCCTTATTTCACCATATCAGTCCATCCTTATTCCACCTGTTGCGGCGTGCAACCCGATCCCACCGTATATACATATTCACCCTTATTCCACCATATCAATTTTCCCTTATTACACTTGTTGCGGTGTGCAACCCGATCTCACCATATCAGTACCAAACAGTCAATGTACACAATCAAATCAACAGGCTAAATTACAAGGCCTTTACGATAAATAAATACCAAACGGAACCAAGAAAGGAACCTCTCAATATAAAATCTACACAATTAATACTACACAACAAGACCAAACCAGCAATTTACAGTTAAAAGATACAAACAAGTCAAATTAAGCAAATAACCGGGATTAGGGGAAACTATGAAAAGAGCCAACATGATTAACAAAGGAAAACAAAGATTAACACGTAGAAATTAAGCATGGAAAGCATTTAGAGCATGTAACAATTAATATAGGAGCAAAAATAATTAAGGAAAAATGATAAATCAGGAAAAACAGATAATTCGGCGGAGTATAAGCACTCGTCACTTTGCATATACACCGCTTACATGGAATTTTCATAACACAAAGTCCGAGGGTTCCTAATTCCCTAAAGTCAAGGTTAGACACAACACTTACCTCACTCCAAAGGCCACTCAAAGCTCAATCACAGCTTTGCCTTTCAAACTCACCTCCGAACCAACAATATCTAGCAAATTACCAACCAAACATTTCAAAATAAGCCTTAGGAATCACCCACGATCGATAAGAATTCAATTTAGGCCATTATTGAAAAAGTCAACACTCGGGCCCGCCTAGTCCAAACCCGAAATTCGGACCAAAACCAATTACCCATTCACCCCCGAGCCTGGATATACAATTGGCTTTGGAATCCGACCTCAATTTGAGGTCTAAATCCCCAATTTATCAAATCCCTAGTTTCTACCCAAAATCCCCAATTCCACTTTGAAAACCTTAAATTCTAGGTTGAAATCTTGTAAAATGAAGTGAAAGATTGAAAGAAAGTAGTTAAGAATCACTTACCTATGATTTGGGGAAGAAAAAGTCTTTGCAAAATCACCTCTTGTGTTTTAGGTTTTGAAAATTTGAAGAATGAATGAAAAATCCCGTCCAAGTCTCATTTTCCCAGATGCAGATGTCGCAAATGCGACCTGGTCTTCGCAAATACGTAGCCCGCAAATGCGAAGGAGGCATCGCAAATACGAACCCCTTCTCACCTCTGCATTGTTCGCAAATGCGAGTAATAGTTCTCAAATGCGAACATGGGCAAGACCGCATTTGCGATCATGAGATCACAATTGCGAAGAACACCCCTCCCCAGTTCCCATCGCAATTGCGAGGAATTGTTCGGAATTGCGAACATTGGCCTCCACAGCTACTCTTCGCAAATGCGATGAGTAGGGCGCAAATGTGAACCCAACAGCGGTCACAAATGCGAGGCTTGATCTCGTAATTGCGAGATCAGAGGCTCTGCAACAAGAACTGAAGCACACTAGCTAATTTCTAAGTTCAAAACACTCTGTATCCTGTCCGAAACTCACCCGAGCCCTTGGAGCTCCAAACCAAACATGCACACAAGTCTTAAAACATCGTAAGAACTTGCTCCCGCGATCAAATCGCCAAAATAACACCTAAAACTACGAATTTAACACCAAAACAAATGAAATTCTCAAGAACACTTTGAAATTTCTATTTTCTCAGCCGGACGTCCGAATCATGTCAAACCAATTCCGTTTTTCATCAAATTTCACAGACATGTCTTAAATATTATATTGAACTTGTATTGGACTCTGGAACCAAAAATACGGACCCGATACCAACAAGATTAAATATTAACAATTTCTTGAAAACCATTAAATTTTCAGACTTACAATTTTTAACAAAAAATCCTAACTCGGGCTAGGGACCTCCGAATTCGATTCCAGGCATATGCCCAGGTCCCATATTTCGATACGGACCCATTGGTATTGTCAAAACACGAATCCTGTTCCGTTTACCAAAAATGCTGACCGAAGTCAACTCAAATGAAGTTTTTAATCAAAATCCCTATTTTTATCAACTTTCAACACAAAAGCTTTCCGGAATTACGCCCGGACTGCGCATGTGATCACGCCCAACTATGCCTTATAAAAAGGACTAAGCGGTCGTTAGAAATATAATCCGATTTACAAGTCCGGAGTCGAATCCTACAGAGAACTAAGGCTTAGCTACAGTTTTTCAATATTGCTAAGAAACAGAAGTCCAATCAATTTCCTAATTATAAAGATTATAATGTTTATTTTTATCTAATTAACTAACAAATACTAGAAAGCAGTAAACTATCAATTAACAAGGATAAGGATTGGAGACAAGATTAAGGAGGTCTAGAGTTATGATTTCCCCTATTTTCGTAATCTTTTCCGCTATGTTTTCTATAAATTTGCCTAAGTCTTCTCTACCGATCATGAGCACTCTGACTGTCGTAACTCTCTCCCAAGTAATTACCACAATTTACTAGACATATTCTCCCAAATTACGCTAGCTGGCATTAAGTACCGCTCACTCGAATCGCACCAAGGTTTAGTTATCCCTAATCCCACCGTTAAACCCTACGTATTGATCCCTCATATACGTTAGGAGTGATGTTGTCCAACAACTACCTAAATATGCACTCTTTCCAGAGTAATACACACTAAATAGGCACAGTCGATTGAGAGCTCTTCAACCAACCACAATAATAATGTAGTTGAACAAGTAGAGAAATCCAACGACTCAATTATATAAAAACATAACAAGAATTTATCCTACAAAAAGTTCCATCAGAACCCTAGATAATAAATTAGTATTAGCTATTCATAACAGTATGCATAACTACAATACTAGAATTCATAACCAATAATGGAAATAGGAAGAAGGAAGTGAAAAAATCGTAGAAGAATTCTCCGCCTTGCTCCTAGTGTGTTCTTGCCTCCTTAGGTCGAATGCCCTCTCTAATGTCTGTCTCTCATATGTCCAATCTCGATCCCCCTTCAAAGTGGCATTTTTAGGTCTATTTTATATGTGTAGGAAAAGAACTAAACATGTAGGCCAAGTCCTATTCAAACCAGGAGACGAAATAAGTCTTCAAAACTCGTACTAGATCTCGCCCCAAGCCTGGCGTCGCCAGCCTAACGCCTGGTGGAGCTGGCCTTTGCCTGGCCTCGCCATCCTAACGCCAGCTTCAAGCCTGGCGTCGCTAGGGTTTCTCATTCACTATTTCCGAGCAAGCTTTCAACGTTTAAGTATCCCTTTTGCTATACTTTCATCTTCAATTCACCTACACACAAAATAGACTCCACTACGCACAAATAAAGTGTAATTTATCATTAAAGCATATAAAATGCAAGGCAAATAATGTACGAAACTATGGAATTATAGCCACACATCAGCATGCAAATCGAGGAGGGATAAAATGAGTTTTAAAGGCCTCGGAACATAGAATTTGGTTTTAAATCATAAGATGACCTATCAGGTCATCACATTCTCCACCTCTAAAATAACTGTTCGTCCTCGAACGGACATAGAAAAGCACCTCGGCTGGGAAAAAGGTGGGGATATCTACTCCGCATATCGGACTCGGACTCCCAGGTAGCTGCCTCAACAAGCTGACCTCTCCACTGCACTCGAACTGAAGGATAACTCTTTGATCGTGTACTGACGAACATGCCGGTCTAGAATAGCTACCGGCTCCTCCTCGTAGGTCAAATCCTTGTCCAGCTGGACAGTGCTGAAGTCTAACACGTGAGATGGATCGGCGTGATACTTCCGAAGCATGGAAACATGGAATACTGGATAGACCGCTGATAAACAGGTGGCAATGCCAGTCTGTAAGCCACCTCTCTTACTCGAACAAGAATATCAAAAGGCCCGATGTACCTAGGACTCAACTTGCCCTTCTTTCCAAATCTCATTACACCCTTCATGGGTGACACACGGAGCAACACTCTCTCTTCGACCATGAATGAAACATCACGGACCTTACGGTCGGCATAACTCTTTTGCCTGGACTGAGTTGCGCGATGTCTATCCTGAATGATCTTAACCTTATCCAAGGCATCCTGTACCAAATCTGTACCCAATAACCGAGCCTCCTCCGGCTCAAACCATCCAACCGGCGATCAACATCGTCTACCATATAACGCCTCATAGGGAGCCATCTAGATGCTCGACTGATAGCTGTTGTTGTAGGCAAACTCTGCAAGGGGCAAGAACTGATCCCATGAGCCTCCGAAGTCAATAATACATGCGCGGAGCATATCCTCCAATATTTGAATAGTGCGCTCGAACAGTGCTCAACTCAACCTGCGTACCCAACTCACGCTATACTGCCCTACAAATGTGCGAGGTAAACTGCATACCTCGATCAGAAATGATAGACACGGGCACACTGTGAAGACGAATAATCTCACAGATATAAATCTCTGCCAACCGCTCTGAAGAATAGGAAACTGCCACAAGAATGAAATGCTCTGACTTGGTCAGTCTATCCACAATAACCCAAACTGCATCGAACTTCCTATGAGTCTGTGGGAGTCCAACAACGAAATCCATAGTGATACGCTCCCACTTCCACTCAGGTATCTCTATCTTCTGAAGCAAACCACCAGGTCTCTGATGCTCGTACTTTACTTGCTGACAATTTAGACACCGAGCCACATATGCCACTATATCTTTCTTCATTCTCCTCCACCAATAACTCTACCGCAAGTTCTGATACATCTTGGCCGCGCCTGGATGAATAGAATACTGGGAACTGTGGGCCTCCTATAGAATCAACTCACGGAGTCCATCCACATTAGGCACACAAACACGACCCTGTATCCTCAAAACTCCAGCATCTCCAACCGTAACCTGCTTGGCATCTCCGTGCCGCACTGTGTCCCTAAGGACAAGCAAATGAAGGTCATCATACTGCCGCTCCCTGATGCGCTCAAACAATAAAGACCGAGCGACCGTACAAGCTAGAACATGACTGGGATCAGAAACATCCAACCTCACGAACTGATTGGCCAAAACCTGAACATCGAATGCGTCTCTCATCGACTGGAATGTACGAAAGGCTACCCATACTAGCTGACTTCCTACTCAAAGAATTGGCCACCATATTGGCCTTCCCGGGATGATACAAGATGGTGATATAATAGTCTTTCAATAGCTCTAACCACCTCCCCTGCCCCAAATTGAGCTCTATTTGCCTGAACAAATACTGCAAACTCCGATGATCCGTGAACACCTCACACGACACACCATAAAGATAGTGCCTCCAAATCTTCAGCTCATGAACAATGGTTGCCAACTCTAAGTCGTGAACAGGGTAATTCCTCTCGTGAACCTTCAGCTGCCGCGAAGCATATGCAATAACCTTGCCACCCTACATCAATACCGCACCAAGTCCAATACGAGATGCATCACAATATATTGTATAAGGCCCTGATCCTGTGGGCAATACCAACATTGGCGCCGTAGTCAAAGCAGTCTTGAGCTTCTGAAAGCTCGCCTCACACTCGTCCAGCCATCTGTACGAGGCACCCTTCTGGGTTAACCTAGTCAACGGGGCTGCTATAGATGAAAACCTCTCCACAAACCGACGGTAATAGCCCGCCAATCCTAAGAAACTCTAGATCTTTGTAGCTGATGTGGGTCTGGGCCAGTCCTTGACTACCTTAATCTTCTTAGGATCCACCTGGATACCCTCTGCTGATACGACTTGACCGAAGAAAGCAACTGAACTCAACCAGAACTCGCATTTTGAAAACTTAGCATATAACTGGCTGTCTCTCAGAGTTTGAAGAACGATCCAAAGATGCTGCTCATGCTCCTCTCGACTGCGAGAGTAGATCAAGATATCATCAATAAAAACAATCAGAAAGAAATCCAGATAGGGGTTGAACACCCGGTTCATCAAATCCATGAATGCTACTGGGGCATTTGTCAGCCCAAATGACATCACTAGAAACTCATAATGCCCATACCGAGTCCGAAAAGTTGTCTTAGGGACATCGGATGCCCTAATCCTCAACTGATGGTAGCTAGACCTCAAATCGATCTTTGAGAACACCTTGGCACCCTGAAGCTGGTCAAATAAGTCGTCAATCCTCGGGAATGGATACTTGTTCTTGATGGTGATTTTATTAAACTGCCGGTAATCTATGCACATCCTCATCGATCCATCCTTCTTCTTTACAAACTACACGGGCGCACCCCAGGGCGAGACACTAGGTC
The DNA here is from genome assembly GCF_001879085.1 of Nicotiana attenuata. NCBI lineage: Eukaryota > Viridiplantae > Streptophyta > Magnoliopsida > Solanales > Solanaceae > Nicotiana > Nicotiana attenuata. Next base: position 818,808 of record NW_017670366.1, on the reverse strand, counting down.
TATAAAGCCTTTATCAAGCAAATCTTGCAACTGCTCCATCAATTCTTTCAACTCTAGCGGGCCATGCGGTATGGAGGAATAGAAATGGGTGAGTGCCCGGAGCCAAATACATACAGAAGTCAATATCTCTGTCGGGTGGCATCCCTGGCAGGTCTTCCGAAAACACCTTTGGAAATTCACGAACAACGGGCACAGAGTCCATAGGAGGAACCTCTGCACTAGAATCACGGACATAAGACAAATAAGCTAAGTATCCCTTCTCGACCATGTGTCCAGCCTTCATATACGAGATAATCCTGCTGGTAGAATGGTGAGGGGTGCCCCTCCACTCTAATCGAGGAAACCCTGGCAAAGCTAGGATCACCGCCTTGGCGTGACAATCCAATATAGCATGATAAGGTGACAACTAATCCATACCCAAGATGACATCAAAATCAACCATATCGAGAAGCAGAAGATCTATGCTAGTCTCAAGACCTCCAATAGTAACCACACACGAACGATAGACACGATCTACAACAATAGGATCTCCCATAGGGGTGGACACATATATAGGAGCACTCAAAGAATCACGAGGCACAACCAAATATGAAGCAAAATAGGACAACACGTATGAATATATAGAACCCGGATCAAATAGAACTGAGGCATCTCTATTGCAAACTAAAACTGTAACTGTGATAATAGCGTCAGATGACTCAGCCTACAGCATGGCTGGAAAAGCATAACATCGGGGTTGGGCCCCACCACTCTGAACTATATCTCTAGGACGGCCTCTTGCTGGCTGGCCTCCACCTCTAGCGGCCTGGCCTCCACCTCTGACGGCTGACCTCCACCTCTAGCGGCCTAACTTCTACCTCTGGCTCCCTAACCCCTACCTCTAGCTGGCTGAGCGGGTGGTGGTGCACCCGGTGCTGGAATTATGGCACGAGAACTCTACTGTTGTGGCGGAACGCCCAATAATCTTGGACAGGTCCTCCTGATATGCCCATAGTCACCACACTCGAAACATCCATCCAGATAATGTGGCTGCTGAAACTGAGACTGTCCCGAATGGGCCGGCTGACCGCGGTAATAACTCTGAATAGGAGGTGCACTGATAGGAGCTGGTGGTGCACTGCAAACTGGCTGTCCAAAATGAGGCACATAAGGACCACGACTCCCTGAAGCACTGTGGGAAGTCTGGAGCGCTGAATGAAACGGCCTGGGAGGATGGCCTCTACCAAAAGTACCTCGACCTCCAGACGAGGCCCCACTGAATCCACCGGAGTGACGCGACCTCTTGTCAGACCCCTGACCACTCCCCTAAGCTAAAACCATCTCGACTCGCCTGGCAATATTGGCTGCCGCCTGAAAGGAAATCTCGCTCCCAGTCTTCTTAGCCATCTACAATATGATAGGCTAAGCAAGTCCCTCAATAAACCTCCTCACCCTCTCTCTCTCTCTCTCTCGGTAGGAAGTAGAAGAATAGCATGACGGGCTAGATCTACAAATCGAGTCTCGTACCGACTGACAGTCATAGAACCCTATTGCAGACGCTCGAACTGCCTCCGGTAGTCCTCTCTCTGAGTGATAGGAAGATACTTCTCAAGGAATAGCTGAGAGAATTGGTCCCAAGTAAGAGCCAGCGACCTAGCTGGTCTGGACAACATATAATCTCTCCATCATTTCTTGGCGGAACCCGACAAATGAAATGCAGCAAAGTCGACCCCATTGGTCTCCTTTATCCCCATGTTCCGTAACACCTTATGACAACTGTCCAGAGTAGTCCCGGGGATCCTCTGAAGATGTACCGCCATAGTGAACTGGGAAATGCTTGGTAAACCTATCCAATCTCCACAAAGCCTCAGAAGACATAGCTGATCTGTCACTGGTCAGTGCTGCAACACCTGACGGAACTGCCCCAATTGGCTGAGCTGCTGGAGTCTGAAACTAGGGAGCCATCTGCTCCGGAGTGTGAGTAGCGGGAGTCTGGACTCCTCCCCCAGCCCGAGAGACGGCGGGTGCCACAGGAAATGTGCCGGTCTGAGAAACACTATCCACAAGGCCCACTAGACGAACCAAAGCATCCTTAAGCACTAGGGTGGCTATGAACACTCCTCCGGGACCTGAGCTGGTCCGGCAGGAATAGTCTGGGCTGGAACCTCATCATCAAACTCCACTTGAGGCTCCACTACTGGTGCTGCTGCTCGAGCTCTGGGATGAGCTCTGCCCCTGCCTCGGCCTCTGGCATGACCTCGGCCTCGGCCTCGACCCCTGCCCCTCGTAGTAGCTGCTGTTGGGGGCTCTGGCTGCTACTCAGCTGAAGATGCGGTACACGTTCTCACCATCTGCAAGAGAACAGAATAGAAGAGTTCAATCAGCAACGATAGAATAAAATCGCACGACATAAAGAATAGAAGAGAAATTGTTCCTAACTTCATAGCCTCCAGAAGATAAGTAAAGACGTCTCTGTACCGATCCGCCAGACTCTACTGAGTTTGCTCGTGACTCGTGAGACCTATGTAACCTAGTGCTCTGATACCAACTTGTCACGACCAGGATTTCCGACCATCGGGACCGTGATGGCGCCTAACATTTCACTTGCTAGGCAAGCCAACGTTAGAACAACCTACTCTTGTTAACAGTTTAAATTAGATATTAAAGAAGAACTAAGATAACTGAATAAATTTAAAGTAACAATGCGGAAGCTGAACTAGCCAAATATCTATTACAATTCCTTGAACCTGGTGTCACGAGTGCACGAATTACTAGAGTAATACACATAAGGGTATGAAATAAATAACAAGTTGTTCGAATGAAAGTACACAGCTAAATAGACAGAGAATGGATACTCTAGGATCTACGGGCGCTGAACAGCCGTACCTCAAGTCTCCGCGAATGTTTGATCCGAGCTCGTTAATAACCGCCGCTGGGACCGTCTCCAAAATCTGCACAGTGTGCAGAGTGCAGTATCAGTACAACCTACCCCATGTACTGGTAAGTGTCGAGCCTAACCTCGATGAAGTAGTGACGAGGCTAAGGCGGGTCACCTACGCTAAAACTTGTACGTAGTCTATAATAAGGACAGAATAATTGAAATACGGTACAGAATTAAACAGTCAACAGGAAATGATAACCACAGCCTCGAAAATAAACTAGTGTCGTCCAAGATTACCATTCTCTACCAGCTCAAATAAAGATACCAAAAAAACAACGCAGCTCAAGAGAAACATATAGGTTGTTGCGGCGCGCAATCCGATACCACCAGAAAACACATAATCCTCCCTTATTCCACCATAACAATATCAATAACAGTCAATAATACATAAATATGTTGTGGCACACAATCCGATCCCACCATATATCAATATCAATATCGTAATTCACTCTTATTTCACCATATCAATCCACCATTATTCCACCTGTTGCGGCGTGCAACCCGATCCCACCGTATATACATATTCACCCTTATTCCACCATATCAATTCTCCCTTATTACACCTGCTGCGGCGTGCAACCCGATCCCACCATATCAGTACCAAACAGTCAATGTACACAGTCAAATCAACAGGCTAAATCACAAGGCCTTTACGATAAAAAAATACCAAATGGAACCAAGAAAGGAACCTTACTCAATATAAAATCTGCACAATTAATACTACATATCGAGACCGAACCAGCAATTTACAGTTAAAAGATACAAACAAGTCAAATTAAGCAAATAGCCGGGATTAGGGGAAACTATGAAAAAAGCCAACATGATTAACAAAGGGAAACATAGATTAACATGTAGCAATTAAGCATGGAAAGCATTTAGAGCATGTAACAATTAAGATAGGAGGAAAACAATTAAGGAAAAATGATAAATCAGGAAAAACAGATAAGTCGGCGGCGTATAAGCACTCGCCACCTTGCATATACACCACTAACATGGAATTCACATAACACAAAGTCCGGGGGTTCCTAATTTCCTAAAGTCAAGGTTAGACACAACACTTACCTCACTCCACTCAAAGCTCAATCGTAGATTTGCCTTTCAAACTTGCCTCCGAACCAACATATCTAGCAAATTACCAATCAAACGTTTGAAAATAAGCCTTAGGAATCACCCACGATCGATAAGAATTCAATTTAGGCCATTATTAAAAAAAGTCAACAAAAGTCAACACCCGGGCTCGCTTGGTCCAAACTCAAAATTCATACCAAAACCCGATTACCCATTCACCCCGAGCCCGAATATACAATTGGTTTTGGAATCCGACCTCAATTTGAGGTCTAAATCCCCAATTTATCAAATCCCTAGTTTCTACCCAAAAATCCCCAATTCCACCATGAAAACCTTAGATTCTAGGTTGAAATCTTGTAAAATAAAGTGAAAGATTGAAAGAAACTAGTTAAGAATCACTTACCTATGATTTGGGGAAGAAGAAGTCTTTGGAAAATCGCCTCTTGTGTCTTAGGTTTTGATAATTTGAAGAATGAATGAAAAATCCCGTCCAAGTCTCATTTACCCAGCCGCAGATGTCGCAAATGCGACCTGGGCTTCGCAAATGCGAAGGAGGCATCGCAAATGCGAACCCCTTCTCACCTATGCATTGTTGGCAAATGCGAGTAATAGTTCGCAAATGCGAGTAATAGTTCGCAAATGCGAACATGGGCAAGACTGCATTTGCGACCATGAGATTGCAATTGCGAGGAACACCCCTCCCCAGTTCCCATCACGATTGCGAAGAATTATTCGCAATTGCGAACATTGGCCTCCGTAGCTACTCTTCGCAAATACGATGAGTAGGTCGCAAATGCGAACCCAACAGTGGTCGCAAATGCGAGGCTTGATCTCGCAATGGCGAGATTAGAGGCTCTGCAACAAGAACTGAAGCACACCAGCTAATTTCTAAGTTCAAAACACTCCGTACCCTATCTGAAACTCACCTGAGCCCTCGGGGCTCCAAACCAAACATGTACACAAGTCTTAAAACATCATACGAACTTGCTCGCACGATCAAATCCCCAAAATAACACCTAAAACTACGAATTTAGCACCAAATCAAATGAAATTCTCAAGAACACTTTGAAATTTCTATTTTCTCAACCGAACATCCGAATCACGTCAAACCAATTCCGTTTTTCATCAAATTTCACAGACGTGTCTTAAATATTATATTGAACCTATACCGGACTCCGGAACAAAAAATACGGACCCGATACCAACAAGATCAAACATTAACAATTTCTTGAAAACCATTAAATTTTCAGACTTAAAATTTTTAACAAAAATCATAACTAGGGCTAGGGACCTTCGAATCTAATTCCGGGCATAAACCCAGGTCTCATATTTTGATACAAACCCACCAGGACTATCAAATCACGAATCCGGGTCCGTTTACCAAAAATGCTGACCGAAGTCAACTCAAATGAAGTTATTAATCAAAATTCCTATTTTTATCAACTTTCAACACAAAAGCTTTCTGGAATCACGCCCGGACTGCGCACGCAAATCAAAGAGGGATAAAATGAGGTTTTAAAGGCCTCGAAACATAAAATTTGGTTTTAAATCATAAGATGACCTATCGAGTCATCACACCAATAAACTTTTATTTTGCAACCATATTACAAGCCTATACCCATTTGTTCTTAATTGTCATTATTTTGATCCCTGTACCTCTTAAAGCACTTTAATTTTAAAATGAGCGCTACAAGAAGTAAGGAGGGAACTTGGGTGACCTTGGAGTGGAACCAATGAAAGAAAGAAATGTGCACTTGTATTGTAAGGAATACATCACTAGCAGGAATGGTAGAAAAAAAAAGTATTGTCGAAAAAAAAAGTATGTAGCAAATAAGAATATCTTGTCCTTGCTAGTAGGTATGAATTAAAACAGTGCTTAAAGAAAGAGAAAATATTTTTGAGGTTGATATTGTTTGTAAAAAGTGAAGTTATGTTGAAGAAAAAATGCACTTAAAGTTAATTATGTGATGTGTTAAAGTGCTTAGGAGGGTTAGTCACTATTCCTAATTATCCTACCCGTCCCTTAGCCCACATTACGACAAAAAAATGTCCTAATTGATTTTAGATAGAGCAAGCCTACATTAGTGGAGGTTTACATAATGGGCAAGCCTATGGTACTTTGTGCATGCATGTGACTTCTTTGTGAGAGTGAGGAATTTCTTTGATATATGTGAGTCCTTAAAATATATTTGAGCATTTGATTCGAATGTGTGGATTCAACTTACTCTCTTGTTCTTGTTGTGAGGGCACAAGATTTCGCAAGGGATAGGTGACGTTATTAGATGTCTCTATGATGTTAAGTGTTCAAGCCATGAATGCATTGTGATATTGAGCTGGTTTGTGAGGCTAGGATTGTTATAAGCATGTTGTCTAGTTTTTGAATAAAATTTTGAAATATGGCATAACATAAAGGGAAGTGTGTGTTGAAGGCATATGCTAAAGTTTATTTGTTGCTATCAACCATAGTAATAATTAAGGAGTAATTTGTGTTGGATTTCAACTATCAAGACACCTAATTTTGTCTCCTCTCATCTCTTTGATGTGTGGCCAAAATACAATATTTTTAGTACATTACTCGCCTTACATGTTGTTAGTTTAGTGGTTAATTGTGTGACGTTTGAGCTAAATTATATTATTTTATGTGTAGGAGCATCGGAAGATAAAGACGAGTGAAAGTTGCACAAAAGAGGACAAAAATACGAAAGAGCATAAAAGCACGAAGTACCCAAGCCTGGAAACATGCCGAGCATAGCCAGCTTGACCGCGCTACAAGCCTGGCGTAGCTAGCTCTGTAGCCAGGCTGACCGTGCTATAAGCCTGGCCTCGCGAGGTCTATAGCCCGGTGATCAAAAGTGCGTGAATTAAAAGACTCCAACCCGGATTTGGACTCAAGGACTTCAACACTAGCCTATAAATACTCCCTAAACATGTCTAAGAACTTGGGGGGGGGGTGTTTAGAGGGAATTCGACCTAAGGAGACAAGAACATACTAGGAGCAAGGCGGAGAATTCTTCTACGACTTTTCACTTCCTTCTTCCTATTTTCATTATTGGTTACGAATTCTAGTATTGTAGTTCTTCATACTATTATGAATAGTTAATTTGTTATCTAGTATTTTGATAGAACCTTTTGTAGGATGAAGTCTTATTATATTTTTATATAATTGAGCCATTGAATTTCTCTAGTTGTTAAACAACGTGTTTATTGTTGTTGATTGAATGACCATCAATTGACTGTGCCTATTTAGTATGTATTGCTTGGAAAATGGTACATATTTAGGTAGGTGTTGAACAACATCATTCCTAACGAATGTGAGGAATCAATAGAGAGGGTTTAAAGGTGAGATTAGGAATAACGAAGCCTTGGTGCGATCTTAGTAAGCGGTGAATCAGTGCCAGCTAGCATAGTTCGGAAGAATACGTCTAGTAAATTGTGGTAGTTGCTCGGAAGAGAATTACGACAACCGAAGTACTCACGATCGGTAGAGAATACTTAGGCGAAATTATAGAAAATGTAGCGGGTAAAATTCCGACAAATGGGGAAACATAACTCTAGACCTCCTTAATCTTGTCTCCAACCCTTAGTCTTGTTAGTTGATAATTTTATTGCTTTTAGTATTTGTTAATTAATTAGTTTAAAATAAAAATTATAATCTTTATAAATAGGAAATTATTTCACAAGTTCCGTTTCAAAAAATTATAATCTTTATAAATAGGAAATTATGATCACTCTTCCTTTCCCAAGTTAAAATCAATCACAACTGTTTTTCACAAGTTCACTTTCAAAAACTTTTTTTCCCTTATAGATGTTCGAAAAGACAAATCCAATAGTTCTTTAGACATAATTGCTGCAGTCTTATAATCTTTCGCAGGCATAGAAAAATCCATATAAACACCAGACAGTTTTGGGGAATTACTTCTTAAAAGAGCGTCTTAAAATTTGTTTGAATTGAAAAGGATACTAACAACTTGTTTGGATAGTTGTTACGTATCGTTTCATAATTTATTGTATAACTGTATCGTTTTGACGTATACAATATTTGAATATATTTATTGTTTGTCGTCGTTTTATGATGTCATGCACCAACAATACGAAGAATAAACTTGCAATATTATAAAGAAAAAAATAAGATACAAGATAGAATTATTATATAAATAGGTAGAATAAAGGATAAAATAGAATTATTTAATAATTAGGAAGGGCAAGATGAGAGAAACAAATAAGGTAACGATGCGACACCAAATCGGTCGTTCCATAAAGTGACACTTTTCACTATTACGTGACGACGGATTTAACGATACAATAAAATTTAAGTAACAATCAAAATAAACATTGTATTCAAAGTAACAATACGATACAATGCAAGTATGCAACAGGTAACAACCATCCAAACAAGCTGTAAAGTAAAGAAAGTTGATTTTTTTCCCAAAACCTTGTGCTTCTAGAATAGGAAAAATTGTATGATGAACTTTCCTTGAATTAAAAATGTACATGCATGAATTCTAAGTGATGTTAGATGCTTGAGGACGGTCATGCCTAAGATGAAGTTGCTCATTGTCAATCATAAGTTGTTGTTGTTCTTCTAAACATAGGCGACGGACAATTCAAGCGCTATGTTGGAAATTTTTGTTAGTTTCGGCTTGGCGATCAAACATTTCCCTGAGTTGCTTTGCTTGTTCTTCAATCCGCAATTGTAAGCTTCTCTGAATCTATGAAGGAACAGATATAACCAATATGAACACATATCTCTCTGAGTCTAAAATGGAAAAAATATAACCAATGTAAACACATGTTTCTCTGATCATTTGAAATAGCAGAATAAAGCTATTCAAACCTCAAGTTGTTCATATAGGCTCTGCTGGACACTTATTTGCAGTTTTAGAGCCTCCAATATTTGCGGACACCTAACAATATGTGCAAAATCAAAGAATATCAGAAACACTAAGTATAAACTAAAAATTCTAACCTTATTAATCCTACATAGCTGACTGATCTTATTGAGGTGTAACACCAGAGAGAACGAAATCATATTTCCGTTCTTTCCTTTTTCGATGAAAGGTGGATGTCCTAGCAAACTTACGTTTCTGGAGCGTGTGCTGGAAATGAATTTGTACCAGGTGATCCTTCAGTTTTAACTGCATCTGCAAACAATGTAAAGTAAATCCTGTTATTAACTGTGTTTGAAAAAATAATTTCTGCAAAATAAAACGGAACAAAAAATAAAACAGAAATAGAATCAGAAGAATGAAAGTTCCGAGCCCAACAGAAAACAGTGTTTCCTTAAGTAATTTAACCCCCTCACTATTGCCCAAGGTAATCGGATTAATTACTCCCAGGATAGAATAGAACAAAACAACTATTCTGTAATACGACAATGAAAATTATGCAGATTTTTGATGTGTCTAAAATTGAGGCAAAGCCTCTGAATTTATAGCTAAATAGTCTGGGTTGCCGAAGCCGAAGCCGAGCGACGACAACGGCGCGATGCACCACTTCTTCTCAACTCTTTAAGAGCTAGAAGATGTGCTTCTCTATATAAGCACAAAGATGTTCTTTCCATTTTCCGACGAGGGATAACGTGTCTTAGTAAAAGGAAAACTTCAAACTTTTCGTTTCCTCCGTTTCCCATTCACACTTCCTTATTTAATTAAATAAAGACCCCAACAAATACCATTTTTCTATTAGCACATCGATGAATTTAAGGTACTATATATATGGTTATTTTGCACGGTGAAATGATTGAATCTATAATCATGCATATTTTGACACACACAAAAGAAGTTGTTCACAGTTCGTTACATGATTGCATCTATCTTTTATTTCCAATTAGTGATCTATAGTTTGCTTGTCTATAAGGATCACACAGCTGATCTTTACAATATAGGTTTAACTTCCAAGTATTTAAATCTGAAGGTTACCTTTGGGAGATACCGTTACATCACAGGTAACACGATATTTCTGAAGACGACAACAACAACAACAAAAGGAATACTTTAGATTTCTCAGAAGTGGGAGTCAATATCATCATCAATAATCTTGAAATGTACATAATGTTTTATACCTGCAAGTGACTTTTAACATTTGAAATGCTCAATTCGTAACAGTTCATCAGCTTAAGGATTGCCTTTGGTGTTGCCTCTGCACTCAATCAAGAAACAGATGTTTAGATCATACACATCATGTTGACTTAGAATTACTACTTTCAGTATTTTTACTTACTTTTGGCTCCTCCAAGTCGGTTAACACATTCACAAAATTGCTCGTGGAGATCGTGAGTCCACGTGATCCGCCTCTTTTTTGTTGTCTCTACTCTTTCTGGAGTAACATTATTCGAAGAAATGCAGACGCTTTCATTAGGAGGAGATTGAGGCTTCTTTTCTAGTTGGCATACATAACATAGTTTAATGATTCGCGAGTCGAATGAATCCTTCCCCACCTGTGATAACAAGAAGGACAACCATTAAGATTTCATGATTTTTACCAGAGATAAGCAGTAATATTAACCTTAGACCATAACATGTAAGAAGTTCTGGGGACTAAGGATTGTCTTAATCTATCTTTAATTGGATAGGTATTGTACAATTATAAGGGCAGCCTGATACACTAAACTCCTGCTATGCGCGGGGTCTAGGGAAGGGCCGGACCACAAGGGTCTATTGTACGCAGCCTTACCCTGCATTTCTGCAAGAGGCTGTTTCCACGGCTCGAATCTGTGACCTCTTGGTGACATGGAAAGGCTCCCCTTCCCTCTTGTACAATTATGTCCCATTTAATTACCTAGCTAGTAAATGCTCCATATCTTGAAGCAATAAAAATTTACAGTTTTTTCTAGATTTTCTTAATGAAATATTAAGGTTAAGGGAAATGTAAAGATTTCATGCAAAGCAAATATCAAATATGTCGATATAGGCTTACTTGACTGCCTCTCGCCGCCATACTTAGATAAGGATTGCGCGAAGTTTTGGCACCCTTCGGGGTTGAAGATTCAGGTTTGTGTCTACAACTAAAAGAAGATTGCACCAGTGAATGCAGGGTATCTCTTGATTTAAAATTCTCATCAGCCAAATCATATTTATCCAAAGGATTATTTGATGTACTGGCTGTATCATACATCTCCAACTCATGTGAACACACAGGCATTATATGATCATCAGAGTTTTCACATAATTGTCCAATAGTTCTGGAGCTTTCAGATGCAGAAAATTTAGAGGTTCTTGATTCTAGATGTTTACATAGAATGCCATAGAGAGAATCATCACCGCCCGAGACTCCTTTGATCAACTGCAGGAAACTTGGCTGTTATAGAAACCATTTGAAACAGAGAAACAGGTAATTTAACTACAAACAACAACGACATATCCAGTATAATCCCATATAGTGGGGTATGGGGAGGGTAGTGTATAGGCAGACCTTACCCCTACCTTTGTGGAGGTAGAGAGGCTGTTTTCAATAGACCCTCGGCTCAAGCAAGCATAGATACCACAATAGTAACAAGAAATAAGACGGGACAACACCGAAAAACTATGTAAAAGCAACATACACAACAAGATAGTAAGATGATCGGAAAAAAGAAAAAGAAAAAAAGACGACAGGTATTCAAATAAGCCTACCAGCCAAATGCGAGCGTACATACTAACACTACCGGTATGAATAATCTAGACTACCTTACCTGCTATCCTAATTTTCGACCTCCACACCTTACTATCACGGGTCATGTCCTCGGTCAGCTGTAGCTGCGCCATGTCATGCCTAATCATCTCACTCCAACCCTTCTTCAGCCTACCTCTACCTCTCCTAAGGCCCTCCAATATCAACCTCTCGCACCTCCTTACCGGAGTGTCTGTGCTTCTCCTCCTCACATGTCCAAACCATCTAATTTATTTGAGAATTTGAAGTAAACTTCTGGAATCAAAAGATCTGATTAATTGTTCACTTTCAGATGTTCAAGATACCATATGTGAAAAAAGACCAAACAAATGACAAAAACAAAGAGCCAAAGAATCTACTTGTCTAAATTGCTGCTATAGTTGGATTTCTATCATTCCAAATCTTATGACAGTGAGGACTATAAGAATTAATTTAGCAATATCAGTGATGACAGTTAGCACAAAAGAATACTTTCACAAAAACAACAACAACAACGATCCAGTAAAATTTCACTAGTGGGGTCTGTACAGGGTAGTGTGTACACAGACATTACCCTACCCCGAAGAAGTAGAGAGGAAAGACCCTCGGCTCAAGAAGACAAAAAAAGACAATATCAATGCTGCCACAGAAATCATAGGGAAAATAATAACATGAAAACCAGAAGATAGATGCAAAGCAAAAGCGATAGCTGGCACTAAGAAACGAAAGAGTAGTAAAACACAATATTGCCACTAGCTATCTTAGACAAAAACCCCACCAGACTAGTCGGAAATATTTTCACAGAAAGTCTAATGCAAAATGGACAAAATGTAGCGTTTACCATCTTTGCCCTCCTCTCAAAGTAACTTGTAAGAAACTATAGAGACCAAAACTTGTCCAAATACACCAGACAAGAAAGCTGGAAAGAGAGAAGGAGATTTCTGTAAATTAAATGCATCAAACTTAATGAAACAAATTTCAAGGTTGTGTTTCTATTTAAGAATGCAGAAAATGGGAAGCATGATATAGGTGGTATTTGAGGTATGCTTAATTTTTATAAGAAATGCCATCACAATGACAACAGTATGTTCAAAAGTGTGTTGTTGTGGGCCCTTTTAACATTTGTATATGTAGCACAAGAATTTTGTCCTGCTTTTTTCATTGTTTTTCCTTTACTTCTTTATTTTGTGAAAATAGCATGAGCTAGCACTGGTAACTAAAAAATAACTAGCATTTTGCAAAGTCATTAAAAATAGCCACTATTTTAGCTGAAATACGAAAAGTTCCAGCATAATTTGCTGGATTTTGGAGTTCATGCATATAAACTTCCAACATATTTGTTGGAACTCCAACACATTGTTAAATTGCAGCACATTATGCTGGAATCTCATATGTAAAAAAGTTCGAATCCGCTGGAATATTTTCGGATTTTTTAGTGTGTTTTTGTTCAGATTTTATCTTTACATGAAAAAGTGACTAAATTTTGATTACTTTTGAAACTGTGACTATTTTTCCATTATCAGCTATAAATTAGGCTTTTTGATCCCCCCCCCCCCTCTTTAATTTTGCTCAGTCAGTTATCCAATATCATTCTTAATTAATTATGACCTGAACCTAATATTAAATTTTCTCTCGATCCATATATTGCTTGAATTGCAACACTTCATATATTACTGTATATTTTAATTAAAATAAAACGTCAAGTCAACTAAAAAGAATAAACAAAAACTAAACTTAGATTTTCTCTATGCAAACATATTAATACCGTAAGCTAAATATCCAGTTACACGTAATAATCAAATGATTAATTCATAATGTTATAACTCCTATATAATGATGTCTAGAGAGTATGTTAAGAAACCAAATGGTCTTAAGAATATTAAACGTGCAAACTAATCATTTAAGATGACAAAGTAGCATTTGTTTTCCATACTTCAATCTGGATAGATGTTGATGCATGTATAAGGAAACAGACAATTGTACTTATGAGGATACAAAGAGGGAGTTGATTATAACAATGAGAAAAACAAGGTGATGCTGATGATATAAGTTCTACTGGAGTTGCAGTAAAGTTCCTTTTCAGCCAGGATGTTCGTCGGTCGATACGGTATGTAGTCATTTCGGTTCGGTATTTTTGGTATTCGGTTTCTTAAAATGCTATATCAATACCATTCTAATTACATTCTGGATGGTCCGGCTTGAATATTAACTAGTGCATAGAGCCATAGACTGTAATATTCTTTATTAAAGTACTCAATGAAAACGTTCTGAACTCACCTGACTGTTGACAAAATCTTTGTCCAAAACCATCAAGTATCAACTAAGAGAAAAAAGGTACATAAAGGAATACATTTAATCATTGAAAATATCATGTTACTTGCTTAGAGTTAATTGTTGAAATTAGAGAATACAACAAGGACTAATCCAACATATGAACCAACAATACAAGACTAACAGAGTAAGAAACATCAAAATCGTTGCAATATTACGTTAAACTGTTTGGCAACCTAGAGAGTAAGAATTAGAATCTGCATCCTATCTTGTTCCTCCATTTTCCTAAAGAAGTACATGGGCTTTACTGCCAACCTCAACCAGGGGCGAAGCTATGTTGGCCCAAGGGTGGTCAGTTATACTACGTATAAGGTAAAATATTACTTGTTATTGATTAAAATAGACTGAGAACACCCTTGCATAGCCCTTGCATAGACTTTGAACACCCTTATTGAATTCCCTGGCTTTGCCACTGACCTCAACATGAATGCCAAAGAAAAGTATTGTGTAACTTAGTATGTTGATCAATAATATTTGTAATGTGTAACTTAAGATATATTTCGGTACGGTATCGGTATTTCGGTATTATTTTTTTAAATACCAAATACCATACCTAATATTCCAAATTATTTTATAAACTTAAACCAAATGTCATACCAAACCAAAATTTTCAGTTTCAGTACGGTAATTCGATATCTACCATATTATGCACAACCCTAATTCTGATAATACAATTAGCAAAAGAAGGGTCTCCTAAGCTTCTATATAGTAGAAGGTACTACACGAGGAGAACTGCATTGATACAACCATCATTTTCAGGATTATTCGTCACTCGAGCATATTTCCCTGGCATTCAAGCATCCAATAAGAAGAATCATCAGAATTTGAAGGACAAAAAATCCCAGAAGTGTAACATCTTAGTAACGCATATCTTACCACATACAACTTTCCCAGCAGGAGTGACAAGACCAAGTTCATTGACATAAGGGGCGGATGCACACCTAAGGAAGCGGTGTCATGCGACACCGCTTTGTCGGAAAATTTTTAATACTATGAGAAAATGAATAAGTAATAAAAAATGACACCATTTGACATATATAAATCGTCTCTTTGTGTGTCGGCTATGTGCTTGATTTTGCTCTAAGAGGTTAGAGGTTCGTACCTCAAATAGCTCATTTTTATTCGCAAATATTTGAGAGAGCCTCTATGGTTAAAAATTGTGATGAAGTAGAATTGAACTTATGACCTTTTCTAACTTAGCAATCAACAAAACCAATATATTAAAGTTATTTCTTGTCTAGAAATATGATAATTAAAGTTATTTTCTCATTCATCAATAAATTTCGACACTCCTTAGAAAAATTCCTGCGTACGCCTCATTAACCTGGATTTTATAGCAAGACCATTAGCGATGCAAGCTAAACTAGATAAACTTTGGTCCAGTGTTGAAAAGGGAAGATTACCTCAATGATGGTTTCCTTGGTCATAACAACCTAGTGAAGTATACATTGGACCATTAGGATTCTTCTTCACCCCGATAATCTCAAGGTTGAATGTGCATTTAAGTTCGGGGTTTGAAATTTCGTAGATCCATAAAAAATGGCACGGTGATCAATACTCATCGTTTTGCCATGACTTTTGAGTTTATCTTCTGGTGTTTAGAGGTAATGCAATGCAACACCAATTCATAATTATTTTTACTTTTTCGTGTGTATTAGTATATGTTGATTATGTAGAATTCTTTTGACGAACTCTAATTGGCCAGAATCATAGGTCCATAGCAAATGGCTTAGTGTCCAATACTTATTGCTCCACCATAACTTTCAAGTTCGTCTTCTGGCGTTTCAAGGTCATGCAACATGAATTTATGATTATATCCACCTTATTGTGTGTATTAGTACATGCTGATTTTATTAAAAAAAAATTAACGGACTCTGATTGGCCTAAAGTTTCGTTGGCCCACAGGAAACGGCCTAGTGAACAAAACTTAGTGCTTCACCATAATTTTCGGGTTTATCTTTTTGTATCTTGGGGTCATGCAACACGGATTTATGACTAAATCCGCTTTAGATGTACATAATAATTTTCTACAATATTTTTGACAGACTCTGTTAGCCGGTAATTTCGTAGGTCCATAGAAAATGGCCTGGTGACCAATACTTATTGCTTCCCCTTGACTATCGAGTTCATTTCTAGCATTTCGAGGTCATGCAATACGAATTTATGATTATATTCACTTTTTCGCGTATATTACTACATCCTAATTTTTAAGAATTTTTTTTACAATTTCTAATTGGCCTGAAATTTCGCAAGGCCACAGGAAACAACCTAGTGATCAATACTCATTGCTTCGCCATGACTTTCGAGTTCATTTTATGGCGTTTCGAGGTCATGCAACACAAATTTATGATTATATCTATTTTTTCGTGTATCAGTATATGCTGATTTTGGGGAACTTTTTGATGACTCCGATTGTCCTGAAATATCGTAGGTCCATAGAAAACGGCCTAGTGACCAATACTTATTTCTTTGCCATGACTTATGAGTTCTTTTTATGGCATTTCGAGGTTATGCAACACGAGTTTACGACTATTTTCACTTTTTTGTGTGTATTAGTACATGCTAGTTTTGTAGAAGTTTTTTGACGAGCTCCGATTGGCCTGAATTTTCGTAGGTTCATAGGAAACGGCCTAGTGACCAGTACTAATTGCTTTACCATAACTTTCAGGTCATTTTATGGTATTTCGTGGTCATGCATTACAAATTTGTGATTATATCCATTTTTTCGTGTGTATTAATACATGCTGATTTAGCTAGTATGGTTGACGGGACCTTTTGAGTACACCAAATAACTTGCATGTACGGATGGGCATTGGCGATAGTCTAAGATTGAAATTAGACTGAACAACTCGATCCATCTATCTATGGTGTGACAGGTCTGAGGAGTAATCCAAGTTGGAGTCCTTGTACTTACAAGTTTATTTCTCGATTCATGTATTCTTCCTAACTTGGATTTCTTAAAGAGTTAACAAGAGGAAGCTGCAGTTTTGAAATTGATACCACTCCATTTCATGGTCTTTTTTGAAGAGGTAATGATTGTATTAATAAGTAGCACATAGTGCTAGATAGGGGCGAAGCTACATTATCCGAAGGGTGATCAATTGACCACCCTTCGTCGGAAAACTAAACTGTATATATTGATAAAATATTACTAGGTTTTAGAGATGTATAACATATACTAAACACCCTATGTCGAGAAATTTTTTCATTTCTTCTAAGTTTGAACATCCTTATGAAAATTCCTGACTTAGCCACTACTGCTTGATTATCAATACTAAGTGAACAAAAGCAGAAAGAAAACCGAAACTATGGTCCTCTTCAGCCGAGGGATTCTATGAATTCTAACAAAGTTTTTCCTCATTAGCACACTCTAGCTTACGCCAAGAATGAAACGTCAAAAGACAATCAAAGCATCTAAAGGGAAGGGGAGCCTTGGCGTAACTTGTAAAGTTGCAGTCATGTAACTAGAAGGTCACGGGTTTGAGCCGTGAAAAGAACCTCTTGCAAAAATGCAGGGTAAGACTGCGTACAATAGACCTTTGTGGTCCGGCTCTTCCGTGTACCCGCATAGCGGGAGCTTAGTGGACCCAAGCTGCCCTGATCAAAGCATCTAAAGTTCCTTTCTCAGAAACACCCACCAAATACACTCCGGAACAGAGTTCCACCCGCTATTTCTTACTTTGTCTTGCCCATGCTTATGCCAACAATGCATGCTTAAGATTATCAATTGTCAGTCAGACTTTCTTTGGCTACAACCCAAGAGAAACAGTACACTTTAAGGGGAGCTTCCTGACTTCCAAATTTGTTTCCAGGGCCATGGCTTAAGCTGTTGATTTTCCTTCGACAGAATTCTATAGCAAGATTTAACAGAGAACTCCCCGGACCCTGAAGGAGAGCCTTGGCGTAACTGGTAAAGTTGCTGCAATGTGATCAGGAGGTTGCGGGTTCGAGCCGTGGAAACAGCCTCTTGCAGAAATGCAAGGTAAGGTTGCGTACGATAGACCCTTGTGGTATGGCCCTTCCCCGGACCCCGCGCATAACGGGAGCTTAGCGCACCGGACTGTCCTTTTTTTCCCCGGACCCTGCGTGAATACGGGGTACTTTGTGCACCGGAATGCCCTTTTCTCCGTTGCTGCATCCTATCCAAAACAATTAATTTATCTACAGTAGCAAAGCAACTTAGGAAACTTTCAAGCAGCTTATATTAGACCACACACACACTTGACATTCCCAATCATTCATGTTCCTTCCGAAGTTGACTGAGTAACCTTTGCTGCCATTTCGTGATTATGACACGATTATTGTTGTTGACAAGCATTTCAAAGTCAGAATTGAAATACTAAACCCGTATATGAATTCAATTTCCTGCTGCAACACTTTTTATTTGGCATAAGGTTGTTATTCATATTTTCACACATCACTAACAATTCATGTATTTCTGTACATTCCCAAAATGAAAATTAGCCATTGAAACCGACATAATGTCCAAGACATTACTTCTGGTCGCTCCTGCAGCTTTGTATCTTATACTTTTGTGGTATACAGTAATATCTCACGGCAGGCTGTAGACTGTTGCATCGCAATCGTTCTGTCTGATTCAAAGAGAATAGTTCAAAGCAATATCAAGATGTGAAACAACAATGAAAATAACTACTAGGAGTAGTATATATATCAGCAAATTTACTAAAATCAATCATCAGAAGAATTTGAGGTGATGCACTAGTGTAATTTTCTAAGCTAGTATTCAGTAACCCTGTGTAGTAGTAGGCTACATATATATTATGTATACACGATACTCTAGCATATACAGCTTGAGCAGTATTCTCTCCCCAATCATCTAGGGACAAGGTAAGGCTGCGTACATCTTACCCTCCCCAGACTCCACTTGTGGAAAACCGCTGGGTTTGTTGTTGTATCTAGGGACAAGTAAGCAAGCAATCTTGAGCAATCAAAGGACTTTGACGATCCAACGTCTCCTTGACAGAGCGATAAAAGAGCAGCCATGATGAGGAAGGGGAATGCGAGTCCAACGAGAATGTAGGGTTAGGAGTAGCAGTAACCAAATCCAGAACAGAAGGCGATACTGGCCTGAGCGGCTGAGGGAAATTCAAAGCCAAGTTATCTACTTTGTGTTCATAAATTTTGCCAGTTCGATCCAATTTATAGGTAGAAGTTCCCTGGAATTGGCCTTTGGCTTCCCAGGGAACACGAGGTATACCCGTCAAGTTCCATCGAATCAATATCACATTCTCTGAAGGCTGCCAAATCCTCATTACTTTCAGAGATATCTCTCTGAACAGAATTCTACCATGAAATCTCAATGCCCAGAAGATCAATTTGTACCTCTCAATACCGTTAAAAGTGTTCAATGGATCTACAAATGTGATATCATCCCTATCAACATGAGCAAATTCATCTCATAAATTTATAATCTAGCACCTTTTTGTTTTAATCAACACAAAATGAGCTAAAGTAAGTACCTGTATATGTCATAATTGAGGTCTTTGGTGAAGATTAAAGGGAGATCTTCACGGAGAGTGCGAACAGCTAAACCCAAATTAACGTAGAAATCATCGTTGTTATGGTCATTATTACGTTCCTTTTGCAAGGTAGGAGGAGCTCTATTGACCTGGACAACCCTAGCAGCCGCAGAAAGGAGCGGAATGTCGAGGAGGAGGTCGGAGGAAGAGGCGGAGGAGAGCGGAGATAGGTGGTGGTGGTGGTGGTGGACTACGGGGAGTTTGTCTTTGGAATGGAGCAGATTGGTAGACAGATTTGGCAAAGTATAGGCCATTTTTGCAAATAATAAAATGGCTATGAGTTTCAGCTTCAATGGCGGGGATAGGGGTCTCTCTTGTGTGTGTGTGTCTGAGGGGGAGCCAAGTGTTTAATGGATGTTGTCGTTTCTTCTTTTTCTCCTTTTTGAAACTGAACTGAGGCCATATAAAAAGACGACATCGTTTAGAATGTCAGTTTTTTTTTTTTTTTTTTTTTTTTTTTTTTTTTTAAAGTTTTTGACTTCCCTTCCCTAAATAATAGTCTCTCCTTGGACCTTAGCAGTCTTTACAAAACCAAACAAAAGATACAAAATATCAGAAAATATGCAATTCCCTTGGTTTGGACATAGATTTAGTTGAATCTTGAAAAAGAGTTCTTGAAGTTATATTGAAAAATAATTTTTGAAAGTTAAAATTTTGTTTGAATACGTATTTTATTGGAAAAAAACTTGATGTTATGTGAGTGGAAGAAAAAATTTTACCCAAAAATTGCCCTAAATCAGATTTTAGAAACTTGAAAAAAAAAAAATCCATGAACAAACAACGTTTGTCAAAAAAAAATTGAAAAAAAGGTACAAAAAATACTCAAAAATTCCTAGAGAAAGAGTATTCATAAACCTCAACTCTAGTAATGCAAATTCCTTGCTCCTTATTATTTGTGAATTTTGCTGTGGAGGAATTTTATGGAAAGGCCAAGAAAGTATAAAAGTAGCACGATGTGCATATACAAAATACATTTTTTGATGTACTTTCCAAAATGTGCTCGAAGAAAGATCTCCAAGGAGCAAAAAGCAAAAAATATATTCAAAATTGAGAGTGGAGCTCATAAGCAATGAGATAAGAAAAAAGTTAGAATCCCTATTAAAAATGAAATAAGAAAAAAATTACGAAATAACAAAATTGAAACATTTGTGAATAAGATGTAGAGCAATGCCTCTACGCTCAATTAAAGACAAAAATATGTCATGTGAGCTTTGAGCAGGAGCATGTGAACGTCCTAATTGGTGAAATCAAGATTCACAACCTTGTTATAGTTGAATCAACTCCAATTTAGGCCCCGTTTGGCCATATATTTTGGCAACGTTTTTTCAAATCTTTTTTGAAAATATTGTGATGATAGGCTATAATTGCATATTTTAGTCGCTTATTACACTCGAATTTACTGCACTTTAATTGAGTTTGCGCTTTAATCGCTAGTGTTTTACACTAATTGTGTGTTTTATGCCTTGTAGGTGTGATTCCGAGCTATATAGATGTTATGGAATGAATTTAAGTGATTTGAAGCTTTGAAGTCTGAGTAAAAGTTCAAGGAATTAAGCCGGGATCGTGTTCGGAGGTCAAATTTGATAATTAAGTACGAACGAAGACTTGAGGAGGCATATTGCGCACTGTCTAGTAAAATAGACATAACTTTTTGCTCAGAACTCCATTTGGGCTCCACAATATATGGTTGGAAAGCTAACTCAAAGGGCTACAACTTTCATGTTTTACGTTTTACCAAATTCCTAACGGAACAGGATGAAAAACCGCGGTTTTACCGCGACCCCGGCAAAACCGCGGCAGAGTGTACTCGCGGACAACTGAAGAATCAGAGGGCATGTTTGGCCGCGGTTCCACCGCAACCGCGGCAAAACCGCGGCAGGAAGCGAAAATTTCAGGGACTAAAGTGCAAAACATGGGATTTTAAGTCCTAAACCCTATATTAAACAAAGGAGGCCGGCCAAGAACAAGGAGGGGACATATTTTGGACAAAAATTAGACCTAAGGAGGCAAGAGACACTACTTTAGGGTTAGACAACACCCTTGGAGGCAAGAACACATTGGGAGCAAGGCGGAGAATTCTTCTACAAGTTTTTCCTTCCTCTTCCTATTTTTCATTGTTGGTTATGACTTTTAGTATTGTAGTTTTACATACTATTATGAATAGCTAATTTGTTATCTAGAGTTTTGATAGAACCTTTTGTAGGATAAATTCTTGTTATGTTTTTATATAATTGAGCCATAGCTTTTCTCTATTTGTTCAACTACGTTTATATTGTGGTTGGTTGAAGAGCTCTCAATTGGCTGTGCCTATTTAGTATGCATAACTCGGGAGAGAGTGCATATTTAGGTAATTATCGAACAACACCACTCCCAAAGTATATGAGGGATCAATAACCGAGGGTTTAAAGGCGGGATTAGGGATAACGAAGCCTTGGGTGCGATCTGAAGTGAGCTGTATTAAAAGCCAGCTAGCGTAGCTCGGGAGAGCGCGTCTAGTAAATTGCCGTAATTACTCGGGAGAGATTTACGGTAATAAGAGTGCTCATGATCGGTAGAGAATACTTAGGCGAAATTATAGAAGACATAGCGGGAAGGATTCCGACAATTGGGGAAATCATAACTCTAGACCTCCTTAATCTTTTCTCTAACCCTCAGTATATTTAGTTGTTAATTTACTATTTTAATTTGTTAGTTAATTAGTTAAACACAAGAATCTTAATATCTATAAATTAGGAATTGTTCAAGCTTGTCTTCTTGGTGATAGTGAATAGCTGTAGCTAAACCTTAGTTCTCTGTGGGATTCGACTCCGGACTTGTAAACCGGATTATATTTGCAGCGACCGCTTAGTCCTTTTTATAAGGCATAGTTGGGCGTGATCAAATTTTGGCGCCGTTGCCGGGGAACTAACAGTGTAGTTGTAGCTGTATATATTGCTAGATTACGAGTTTGAACTTTTATTTTGTTTTCTTTTGTTTTATTTTTTTTTTTTGTATTTTTTATAACTACCGATTTGAGAAACATGGCATCTTGGAATTATGGGAATTTAGGTGTAGAATTAGATAATTCTACTATTGATCTCCATAATTGTAAAGGAAACCACCAGTGGCAAAATTTTCAAAACGTTCCTGAGAGCGAGTTATGTGCACCAACTCAATCTTATTTGTGGAATGTGTGTGATGTGTGTGGTGGTACAAAATGGTCACCTTCATGGTTGTGCTTATATTTCTTATTTTCCCCCAACCCCTTACTACGATGGTTTCACCTTTTCTTGTGAAATTAATAGGAACAAAGAACCTGGGAATGCGGACCTGAAGGAGATCAAGGATATGCTAAAGTGTCTTCTGGAACAAAACAATGAGAAACAATTGCACATAGAAAGGCAAGAGGCAACTATTCGCAAGTTGGAGGCTCAATTGAGTCAAGTGGTTGGAGCTTTTAATGCTCAACAATCCAATATTGATGATAGTAGCCAAGAAGAGCATGAATTTGAGGTATTAATTGGGGAGGTCAAAGCAGAACATCAACAACCTAGCCAACTAGAATTTGAAGATGTCAATGTTGAAGAAGTGAGACTAGAGTCAGCCAAGGACATTGAGGATACAAATTTTGTTGACTCTAGTATCATTGATGTTGAGGATGCTGAAAGTCCTGAAGTTCATGTGTGTGAGCGCATTGGTCCTCACTCCAAACATTTTTCTACATTGTGCTTGGATGACGATATGAAAATAGAGTCATCCGAGCCGATTGAGAAGTCAAGGAATGAAGAACAAGGTGCCTATATTCTGGAATTTTTCTTACCAGAAAGATAGGACTACATACCTCATCTAAAAGCCAAGAAGTGTAGAATAGTACAATGGTTGCTTGGACCAATTAGATTTGTTCCTCCACCCCTGGAGCATAGCCGAAAACTTGATGCCAAATTGGGGGTTCAATTCATAAGCTCGAGGTGGAGGCAAAAAGTAATTCGCGTCGTGCCGCGACGTTAAATCAAGCGCTTGTTGGGAGGCAACCCAGCTTTATTGCTTTCTTTTATTTATTTTTTATTTTATTTTTTAATTGTATTATTTTTGTAGTGTCAATTTTTTTATTTTCTAGGAGCATGGAAAGCAAAGGTATTGGAAGGATGCATCAGCAAACCAAATGGTTGGAACTAAGTGTGAGGTACCCACACGAAGGACCAAGCTTGGGAGAAGTCTGAGTACCCCATGAACTGCTAGTGCTTCGGCTTTTGGCCTACTAGGGAGTTTCTTTTACCCTCTTGTATGTATGGGTGTGCATTGGGGACAATGCATAATTTTATGTGTGGGGTGAGGAGATTGTCTGGGTGATTTTTCATGCTACTTTAGCTGTATTTTTTTTTAAAAAAAAGATTGGAATTTTCCTGATGACGGATCTTCTAGACAGTTTTCTTGAGGGAAGTAAGTCTAAAGAAAATCCAAAAAAGATTTTTGTTTGTTAGGTAGTGTAGCAATTANCCCAACTCGGGTTTTTCGGCAAGGTTTTTAACGAGGCAGCAAGAACATCGTGCTACTACAAAGGTATCTAAGGGTAAATCATTGTATACTAGATCACCCTCCGAAGAAGGCGAAGGTCAATAAGAATAAATGTAAGGGTCAAACGGCCAAAGCGAGCCGTGCCCAACTAGCCTGACCTAATCCGCCCGGATCAGTATGATGTATTGACTATTACTGCAATAGCAAAGACTATCTGATGCATATTCACATCATAACCTAAAGATTTTGTTCGACTCTTCGGTATGCTTTCAAGTCCGATCTCATAAGACCTCCTCGAGGCATATTCGATCTCATAAGACCTCCTCGAGGCATATTCGATCTCATAAGACCTCCTCGAGGCATATTCGATCTCATAAGTCCTCCTCGAGGCATATTCGATCTCATAAGACCTCCTCGAGGCACATTCGAACATAAGACCTCCTCGAGGCATATTCGATCTCATATTCGATCTCATAAGACCTCCTCGAGGCATATTCGATCTTATAAGTCCTCCTCGAGGCATATTCGATCACATAAGACCTCCTTTAGGCACATAAGACCTCATTGAGGCATACTCGGACTCATAAGACCTCAATGAGGCAACACTTAAACTATAAGACCTCAAGAAGGCAAGTCCAAGCTCATAAGACCTTAATAAGGCGACACATAAAACTGTAAGACCTCAAAGGTGAGTTCGAAATTCGTAAGGCCTCGATAAGGCGGGTCCAAATTCATAAAATCTCAAAAGAGGTAATACCGGCCTCATCATCGACTTCACTAATGGCGAAGTATACTCGAATTTGTAAGACCTTAAGAAAAAGGCGTAAAATCGATACAAAACCTAAAGGTCAAATTGTGCCCGAGTTCGAATCCACTCACTCGGGGACTATCTTGTAAAAACCTAAGGTTTGAATCTTCCCCGAGTTCAAATGCACTCACTCGGGGACTGTCTTGTAAAACCCTGAGGTTTGGATTTCTGCCCGAGTTCGATTCCACTCACTCGGGGACTATCTTGTAAAAACCTAAGGTTTGGATTTCCTGCCCGAGTTCGATTCCACTCACTCGGGGACTATCTTGTGAAAATCTAAGGTTTGAATTTTGCCCGAGTTCGAATACACTCACTCGGGGACTAAGGTTTGAACTACACCCGAGCTCGACCAAACTCACTCGGGGACTGCTTCGAAAAAACCTAAGGGTTAGACTTCACCCGGGCTCGAATAAACTCGTTCGAGGACTATATTGAAAAACGTAAGGTTTGATTTTTTACCCGAGCTCGAATCAACTCACTCGGGGACTGCCTTGAGAAAACCCAAAGGTCGAAGTTCACCTGAGTTCGAATACATTCACTCGGAGACTACTTTGAAAAACATAAAGGACTACCATCGTTCCAAAAAGATAAAAGGCAAAGTAATAACAAGATTGAAAAAGGAGCAATAGATGGCAAAGGGCAATGTTTCATAAAAAAGCTCGCTACCGGAGCAATTACATAAGAGGGGAAAACAAAACAAAGCATAGCCTATTCCCGGAGTCAATCAGAGCCATCCTCGAATTCTTCGGGGAACGTCGCCCTTCTCGAAGCGTCCTCAGCTTCGGCGGCTTTGGTGACGTCCGATGCAAGATCGAAACCGCGACTTTGGAGTTCGGTAAGAACTTCAACTTGAAGTTCTTACACTTCGCATATTCGGCAAACATTCTTGACTGCTGGTTGGCCGCATCAGCATCGGCCCTATATTGGGCCACCAGATCGTTGGCAGTCTCCTCGGCTTGGGAAACTTTAGCCTCAGCTTCCTGAAATCGATTGGTCCATAGCTCAATTTCAAGGACTCGAGCCTCATTGGCCAACGTCAAGTTCGCAACCTCTTTCCGAAGGGAAGTCTTCTCCGACTCCAACTGTTGCACCCGGGCTTCCAGTTCGGCTTTGTTCTCATCAAGTTCGGCTCTGCTCTCGTCAAGCTCGGCCTTAACCCGATTAAGCTCGGCTTGCACCCCCCTTAGCTTATAACCAAGCTCTTTCTTCGCTTCCTCCAGCCGGATAGCACAGGACGCGTGCTCTTTGTTCAAAAGGTCCAATCCGGTCCGGCTTTCTAGCAGCTTTTCTTCAAGGACCCGGCGCCCCTCTCGCTCCGTCTCCATTTGGTCCTTGATCCGGAGGAACATCGAGTGATATAGCACCGATGCCTGCAAAGAAAAAGTCTAAAGAGTCAGTACTGAATCACAAGGCAAAAATATTAGAAATAAAGGAAGAAGCAAGTACCTTGAGCTGCGCCTGTTGGGCTTCGTTGAAAAGGCATGTCCAATCTACAGCCTCGGTTGCAGCCCGGTCTTCCTCCGTCATCAGGTGATGAAGATAGCTTGCAACCCCGACCGGGGGGCCCCACGAGCCCGGACCGGTCCTTGCGGTACGGTAGTACGTA
>NW_017670366.1:781458-790712 GCF_001879085.1 Nicotiana attenuata | reverse complement strand
AGAGCACTCGATGGGTTTTTCAGCTGGCGTATGGCCATACGTCACGGGCATCACGTCACCGATCATATCGTTTATTATCATTACTCTCTAATAAACGAGGGGACTATCTGTATTGGGTGATACCCTTTTTGCTTGAGCCCGACCGGGTTGGGTCCGGTCCGGGGCAAGTCGGGGCCATCGAACCCGACCTGGATGCAAGGTAGAACGACGGCCACGTCAACAACCGAGGTCGAGTCATTTCGAGACCGTTGCAGAGCTCGATATGAGTCACCACCGGATGGAGAAACACACAAGGTCGGAAGCCGGACTCGTAACGGATAACCAAGCGTCGCCGGATATCTCGCCCAAACGTGATTTTCTCAACCACTTCAGGCCATTAAGGCGTAATTACAGGGATCCACGATGTAATTAATTTACCTACCTTATTTTTACCCTTAATCAGAATGTATAAAAGGGGAGAAGACCCCATAAAGAGGGGATGGGAAACCATTACACTACGGTACCATCTCTCTCAATTCTTGTACGCTATCAAGCACAATTGTTCTAAGCAATATTATATTCTGCGATTATTTACTTTAGCAGCAATTGTTGAGTCTTTATCTTTTATTTTCCTCAATCCAAACCTTTTGTATCTTTTAGTTCACGGATCCTTAAAACCCCATATAAATTCAATTGTTATCCGGATTCCAGGGTAAACAGTACTAAAATAGACATGTTTTTGAATCTATTTGATACGAAAAAAAAAAAAGCTTTATAGGTAATTGGAAAGGTAGCTCAAATATTATTTAGATTACAAGTTTAAATTTTAAACGTGGTATTCTCACAATTTGATTCTCCTATTAAAATTCTAACTCCGCTACTTTATTGTGAAATATATTAGTATTGAACATCCCCGAAAATCCTAATGATTACCAAAACTAATGAACTCATCATTTCGTTCGTACCTTCTTAGCTTAAGTTTTCAAGTGAACAATTTAATGTTAAACTAATTCACATTTGCATCGAATATAACTCATTTGAGACTAAGAGGGAAAAGCTTCTCTATGAAGAGTTCTCACTTCTAGACTAGAATTCAAGATTCTGATTAATGGCAAAAGAATTTGGGCAAGTTACATATTTGGTTGGTCGGTAAAAAAATTACATTCGTTAGCCAAATATATAAAAAAAATATATAATAATTATGTATAAAAATTATTTTTTTATATATGTATATTATATTAATATACAAAAAATATATTTTACCTGCTATATTATTTTTTGGAATATGGTTATGTAATACTATAGTTTTTTTCACCAATCATACTTTTAGTGATTCTTGTGGATTTTTACTGACATTGAGTAGAAATGTGGTTACTGAGGAGGTGGGGGAAAGTGTTAATTTATGGTTGTACAAATAATATTAAAAGTATTGCACGGATGGCTAAATCAGACAGGTAGATTTTTTAATTGTAGCTTTGTAGGATTCTTTTTGGCTTTATACATCTCACCACAAATTTATTGGGTCTGGAAATCTCTAACTTTTGTAGTCTTTCTTTTCATCTTTCCCTTACACATTTTATATTTTGTGGGGTGCAGTAATTCTGAAAAAATAACAAAGAAAATGAAATGTTGAAACTTATGAATTATGGAACAGTTATTTTACTTTGTGAACTATATGATAAAAGCATTTTGTTACCACATTAGATTTTATAATAACTTGCTAATAAAAAAGTACATGATAAATAATTTAAGATTTTATGGATAAAATCATAATTTACTTAAATACTCATCAAACAAGTCTTTCAATCTTTTATTAGTATTTCAAACAATGAAGTACAATATTTGCAGGTACAATTTTAGTTTTTACAGAAACTATGAGGGGTCGTTTTGTTTAAAGACAAGTTATGATGGTATTAGTTATATTGGGATTAATTATGCAGGGATTAATTATTCTGGTATTATTTCCTATTGACTGTTTGGTATGTTGTATTAATCATGAGATTGTCAATTTTATTGCTTTATCCTGGGATAATTTTTCATCCTCTGGCAGGTCTAAGTTATCCCTGTACTGTTTTTAATCCTAGGATAACTAATTAGTAACCAAACAAGGGATATGGCGGTACTAAATTGTTATCTCGGAGTTATTTTTGCTTATTCATTATACCAAACGGCCCCTAAGTATTTATGATCAACCCACCTGTAGGAATACATTGTATATGTTGTTCTTATAAGTATTTATGGTCAAACGAGAAAAAAATTACTCCCTCCGTTCACTTTTACTTGGTACGTTTTGACTTTTCACGCCCCTTTAAAAAATAATAAATGGAGTGCATAATTTACCATGATACACATATTAATTGATGCATATTTTATTGGATTTGAGAAAATAATTTGAAATTAGTAATAAATATTGTGGGTATAACAGGGGGGAAAAATTATCGATACGCGTAAAGTGACAAGTAAAATGAGAATGGTTTGCATTAAAGGAGAATGGTTTTAGATGAGTATCTTACACGTATAAATGTAATGCCATTATGCCAATCACATCTTGATTTAATTATTATTAGTCTAAAATTGTCTGTTCTTTTTTAGTTTGACAGTGTAATACTCGTGCCTTTGTCTAATACACAAGTAAATATGCCATCATATAAATTACCTAACTATATCTTCACCAAACTCATACCATAATTCTAATTCAACCAATTGCAACTTAACTTTCTTAATTCTTGTCATTTTCATACAACTATAATCAACGACTTGATATTGAATTGAAACAACTTCCTCTCATTAATTTCCCTTTCATTAAGGAAGTTGGTTTTTGGTCTAATTCTGCAATTAAACTACTTTAAGCAACCCGAATTAATATATTATTTGACATTTAATGCAATCTAGCCCACATACCTTGACAATTAACGTAATAAGTACATCTTATTAAATCACAATGATCCTAGAGATCTTGGGTAGTTGTTCTTTTCATTTATCTTTTTCCTTATTTTCTCTTGGGGTGTAAATATTCTTTTGATTAAAGACATGAATTGACACTCCAACTTCCACAATTTTTGAAATTAGAGGGTGAGAAATTTTGGGGCATTTGTTTCTGTATCCGTTTTTTGTGCCACATTTTAACTTATGCCCGCTTTGCAAAAAAAATTGCAAGCGTACCCGCTTTTTCACATAACTTCAGCCCACGGGGCTGAAGTTTTTCTTTTGTACTGGAAAACTTCAGCAGAAGTTTTTGTCTTTGTAACCGAAAAACTTAAGCTCCAGTTATAAAATAAAAACTTAAGCTCTAGAGCTTAAGTTTTTCAGTTATAAATAAAAACTTAAGCAGTTTTTCAGTTATAAAATAAAAACTTAAGCTCTAGAGCTGAAGTTTTTGTCTTTGTAACCGGAAAACTTCAGCTCTACAGCTGAAGTTTGCCAGTTATAAAATAAAAACTTCTATGTTGTAACTAGGAAACTTCAGCTCTAGAGCTGAAGTTTTTGTCTTTGTTTCTTGTACTGTTTCTTGTACATTCATCAAAGGAATTACATGGAAATATCTAGTAATTTTTGGCGGATAGTCTTGAAATATCATGTTTAAGTAGCTATATATTATTTCCCGTTAAAATTTGTTAGAATGGTCAATGAAAGTCTGACGATTACATATCGTGCAAAGCTAAATCCAGAAAATCTATCTTCTTCAGTTACCGCAAAGCATGAAACTAGCAAGTTCCAATCTCATATTCTATTTGTAAAGGCTTATCTCAAACACTAACTACAGTGAAGAGCAAGAACTGTGGTATTGAAGAAGAAGAAGAAGAAGAGGAGGAGAAGGGGAGGAGAAAGGGAAGCTGAAGTTTTTTAAAAAGTGGGTACAGGTACAAACAGAAAGACAAAGCGGCTACAGGTTAAAAAGGGGCGCCCAAATAGGGCGCCCCGTGCAATTTTTACCTTCAATTCTTTGTCTCTTTCCATCGTTTTAATTTTTTTTGTGTTGCTAATATTAGTTAACCTTTTTTTCCGGGTTTTTGCTCTTGTTTTCAAGCTACATAATTAATCATAAATTAGTAGAAAGGGGTTGTCTTAAATTATTTTTATGTGTAATTCTTGATAAATTTTATTTAAAACAATTGGAGGTATTTTAGTGAACTTATCAGTTACAGTACAGTACGATACAGTCAAACCAAACAACAAAATGTTATTTAAAAAACAACAAACGATACAATCTATTCAAACTTTGTATCCATAAAACGATACAATACAATACAATACAATACAATATATTATAAAACGATGGATAACAATGATCCAAAACATAGTGTAAGCGCTCGTATCCAACACAACCTATTGCCAATGTGGCTGCAATAGATTTGCGATGCTAATGTCCCATCTCATAAGCCTTAAATTCACGAGATGCGACTAATTCAAAGTTTCAACTCTAAGAAGGCAACATGAAAATTACTCTGAGTTACAAAAAGAAATACCGTAAATGATGTGTAGTCAAGGGCGTATCCAGACCTTTGGTACCGGATTCATGTGATTCTGTGAACCCACTACTTTCGATGCGGAATACAAATTTATGTATAAAACTTTATTAAAATTGCAACAAATAATAGTGTAGGCATATAATTTTATTGGAATTAAATCCGTAAAATAATTGGGACTATATTTTAAAATTCAAGATATATTAGTTTAAATAAATTTAGGGGCTAATATAATTGGATTAATTATAAGCCCAATATATATGGATTAAATAAATAAGCCTTAATCCATTGAGTTAGTCCATTTAGTTGAGCTACAAATGCTGAGCCCACTTCATTAGGCCCAATATGCCATCTTCCTAGAGACCCAGTTTGGTGCCACGTGTCAAATGACGTGGCACACCAAGTCACACAGAAGAGCCAATGGGATCATGACACGTGTCAAAATGAAAAGGCATGCCAAGTCACATTAAAAGGCCAATGAAATCGCGCCACGTGTGCAAGTGACATGTTATGGCCAATCAAATGCGGCCTTGTCACACTTCAATTTGATTGATTGAAAAAAATTTGTTCTTATCATAATTCTTTCTCCCACAACTATAAATAGGAGTCTTCATAACCCAAAAAAGACACCAGAAGTTATAACAAGAAGCAAGAAAGAGCTCGTGGATCAAACGCTGCAAATTCCTCCACAAGTTTCAAGCTTCAAGCGATCAAGTTCAGGCTCAAGAACGAACAACAAATCAAGTTCAAGCTCAAGAACGAAAAACAAATCAAGGTCAAGTTCAAGCAATCAAGCTCAAGCTCAAGAACAAAATCATCGTTCGTGGCAACAACTACATATTCAAGATCAAACTCAAAGGCCCTTGAATTTATTTACTATTAGAAAGAAGTATCAGAGGATTCATAGAGATTGTACACTCATATTATTTGAAATCAAATACTACGATCGTCGCAAAAATTTTCGGTCCTGATTTTATTTTCTTGACGCAACTTTATTATCTACAAGTAGATATGAACCATAACTTTAAAAATATGATTGATTAAACGCTAAAAATCTTAAAAATTGAATACATAGTGTTTAAATTCTGGATTCGCCTCCCTGTGCACTTGCTGCAACCATTATGTCATTATACCATGGTTTTGTGTTCTGGCCTGTGAGTGAACTCGAAGTCTATATGAACAAAAGCTCGCTCAACTTCAGGGAGTTGCTCCAATTTTTCTTGCAGTGTCTCACCAATATTATGTGCCTGGTTCAACAGCATGTCTTCTGGCAACACTATATCAACCTCCACAAAGTAATGCGCACCAAAAGTATATGCTCTAACAGTATCAATGTGCTTGATCTCTTCGTGATGATTCCATATAAGATAGGTTAATTTCGTAAGAAAATCTGGTGGAGCTGTTCTTCCAATGAGTGACCAGACATTTTCGGCCACTGTCTTCGCCCATGTGCCAATTGTGTACATAGCTATCTGAATATGCAAAATATATTAGACTCTTGACATTACCAAAAGTTTGATTGCTAATTGTAATTTTTTGAGTTGTGATTGTGAACTCACAATTATCGCTCCTGTAGGATCAATCCACCAGTAGAATCGGACTGCTAAGACAGCCGTCACTAATCCAACCGAGTTAGTGATGACATCAAAGAAATGATCTTGAGCATAGGCTCTTACGATTTCATTTTTGAACCTTCGACAGTAGATCATAAGCAGAAACTTGACCATAGTGACAGAGACCATAATACCAATCGTCCATTTTTCCTTCTCATGGTCCATCTCAGGGCGAGACTGATTGTAAGCATAGAACCATCGAAACAACAAACGTAGGTTAAGATGTCAAGCGTAATGCAATTGTTAGTGAAATTGCAGTAACTTACAAGTCTATATCCTACAATAGAAGTAGAAGTACTATGCGAGATAATCTTTATTAAGCTATGCAACATCAATAGAAATATCAAAACCAGTCACTTTTTATTAGTAGTATACATAATTTATCTTATGTAACATCTTTTGCTTAACTCTTTTGACTGCAACTTCATTTCAGTAGTAACTCAACCCATTTTTCGTCTTCTTGTTTCCGATAAATTGCATGTGTTTTCACCTTGATGTAAAAGATGTTAGAAACTCAAAACTCTACTAATACAACCATAAGAATCTGCTGCTCTGAAAATTCTCAGGATAGTTGAGGTGAACCAATTCACATACCTTAGTTATGAGTTCTTTAGCAGACTCGAACAGTATTTGTAATCCTAGTGTCGCCATTACAGATGCAAAAACAATAATACCCTGAAGAAAATCCAACTAATGAGTAAAAATGGTTCTACAGAAACAAGGTAAAATGTGATCCATGAATGGAACATTAATGTCGTTTTTGCGAACACACGAAACAGGACAAATGCCAGAGATAATAATTTCAGGGATGTCACATATATTTGAAGACTCACCACTGGCTGCATCCTCTTTTTTCCAATAGGATAGTGATACTGGTTTGGGTTTTTCATGGCATGAGAAGTGAACCACAGTATAAACCCTGATAAGAGATCTAAGAGGGAGTCCAACGTTGAAGCGATTACAGCCAAAGATCTGCTCTCAATAGAAGCGTAGATTTTCGCAATGAAAAGAACCACATTAGCCATGTTTGATAAATGAATAGCCATCCTTTCACTCCTTGCTAGCTGCTTCATTTCATCCTGAACAAACATAGTCGGTCGATATAAAAATTCACATACTTATCATCAATTGCAAACAGTATCCAGATTCCAGAAACACACCTCAGTTAAACTTCCAGGTAAGCAACCAGATTCATTTATGGTGTCCATCTCATTGAACCCTTCAAGCAGCCTTTCTTGCTTTTTGTAGTATTCAGCAATTTTACCTTGTTTTCCTACGAGCGAGTTTCAAATACAGTAATATAGCATAAGCCTGTTAGTACTCGTAGATACTGCTACGAGCACTGCTGGCTAGTATAGCATAAGCCTGTTAGTACTCGTAGATACTGCTACGAGCACTGCTGGCTAGTATAGCATAAGCATATACTAACATGTAGACTTTTCAAGTAAAGATCCGAAATTTGACGAACAATTGTGAGTTTCACTGATCATGTTTATCAACTCTTAGTTGAACTTCCAGTGCTGTTACTTGAACTTAAAATAAGTAATGACTTAATGAAAAAGAGTCCTCTAACTTGGAGTTCTGTCGCCGATTTGATCCCATACCAGTGAGAATATGTATATATACATAACAAAATTGGCCATCTGATTCATTTCCCAGCAATAGCAAATACTCCCTCCGTTTCAATTTATTTGAACCTATTTCCTTTTTAGTCCATACCAAAAAGAATGACTCCTTTCCCTATTTGAAAACAATTTATCTTTATGCAATAATTTATAGTCACACAAAATATATGTGTCTCATTTACACCAGAAGTTAAAAAGTCTTCGCGGAGGAAGTAGAAATTAAAGGCTCAGTACGTTCCATCGACTATGGCATGATAAGAATAAAGATTCCTAGCCCATTTATGTAAATATATATAAGTCGTAAATTTTGATTTACCAATATTAGAACTATGAATCTTCTAAGCTAGTCTAATTTTGGTACAATTCTGACTAGAAAACTCTTAACATTAAAAAGCGCGCCAGTGCACTAAGCTCTAGTTATGCGTGGGTTCCGGGGAAGGGCCGGATCACAGGTATCTATTTCAAGTTTGAATTTGTTCATTTGGAATCTCGGTTCTTCTACTTCATATTTATTTCATATAAATATTGTACGCAGCCTTACCCTGCATTTCCGCAAGAGACTATTTCCACGGTTTGAACCTGTGACCAGAAGGTGACATGGTGACAACTTTACCAGTTACGCCAAGGCTTCAAAACTCTTGACATTAATTAACAAATCCGAAGAAGTTCAAAGCAAATAGAAAGGTTTAATACATTGTAAAGACAAATGAGGAGAGGAATATATATATATATACATACTGGGAGTGGGAAGTAGACGACGGACACTAAAGGAGTGATGATCGGAGGAGGAGCGGCTTCGTTCAGGAAGACGGAATTCGCTAATGTTAAGTCTCCATGACGCCGACGAAGACGACTGATCCACCACCGCCTGAGCAGCCGGAGACAGCAGTTCCGTCCTAAAACTGCTAAAACTGTCGTCCAGAGCGCCGCCGCTGCCGCCACCACCACTAACATTACTGCGACTTATCTCCATGTTTTGAGGAGTAGTTTCTAATATTTGAACAATTAATTCCTCTGGTTGTAGTCGTATGATTAATGTTTATATAGGAAAAAATAATGGTGGAATGTTGTTTGCCACAATCTTTTTATACTACTCTATTATTCGTGTTTCAATTTAATTTATGTTTTTTTTTTCTTTCAAAAAGGTAGATATTTAAGTGAAGAAAGTGTAGATGAGGATTCATTATATATCCACTGATTTTCAGTTATCTTTCAGATTATCAAAGCAATAAAAAGAAAAGTGACACACACACACACACATATATATATATATATATATATATATATATATATATATATATTAGAAAACTTTATATTTAATTTCTTATTTTATTCTTAAATGACAAATTCTTATAATCATAAGAATGTCAACGGGAGAGTATCGGCGTAACTGGTAAATTTGTTGCCATGTGACCAAGAGGTCACTGTTTCAAGCCGTAGAAACAGTCTCTTGCAGAAATGTAAAGTAAGGCTGCGTACGATATACCCTTATGATCCGGTAAAATAAAATTATATATATATATATATATATATATATATATATATATATATATATATATATATATATATAT
>NW_017670366.1:743351-781438 GCF_001879085.1 Nicotiana attenuata | reverse complement strand
ATATATATATGGACATACCATAGTGCATTTTGCTAAGGATATTATCAACATATAATTTGAACATAAATTCACACTTTAAATAAATAAAAAAAATTCTTTAACTTTGATACTTTTTGATTTGGCACAATGGAATATCAAATATGGGAAGTGGGATTGTGGGGAAGAGTATGAGAATTGCACCACGACAAGACAAGTCCAACAATATCCACGTCCGATATTTTTAAAAAAGGTTAAAACAGCCAAGCCAATAGCCAAGAGCCACATGAACCAAGAGGCAAAGACCGCAACCAAACAAACTTCTCGTCGCCGCACGGACGCAAGGGATTACGTACTCGTGCAGTAGTTTTTGCCCTTTGATTACCTTTACCACTTATTTGGATTATTGTTACGGCTCGTTTTATAATGTATCATATTGTATTATACTGCATTATACATTTGAATAAATTGTATTGTTTGTTATAGTTTTATAATATCACGCAACAACAATGCAAAGAATAAACTTGTGGCAATACAAAAAAAAGGATACAAAATAAAATTATTATATAAAAAAGTAGGATAAAGGAAAAATTTTAATTATTTAATACTCCATCCGTTTCATATTATATGAGATAGTTTGACTCGGCACGGAGTTTAAGAAAAAAGAAGAAGACTTTTGAAACTTGTGGTCTTAAAGCTTAAGGGGTAAAAAGTTTATGGGGCCATGACATTTGTGTGGCTATAAAAGCTTCTCATTAAGGGTAAATGGGTAAAATGAAAGAGTTTAAATTTGAATTATTTCCAAATTTAGAAATGTGTCATTTGTTTTGGAACAGACTAAAAAGGAAAGTACCTCATTTAATATGAAACGAAGGGAGTAATAAGGAAGGGCAAGATCTGAGAAAAAAGCGAGGTAACGACGCTACCACACCAATTACATCGTTCCATAAAGTGACACCTTTTGTCGTTACGTAATGACGGATTTAATGATACGACACAATAAAATTTATGTAACAATCAAAATAAATATTGTATTTAAAGTAACAATATCATACAGTACAATAAGCAACAACCATCCCAACAAGCTGTTAATCTCTACCATTACCAAATGTCAAAAACAATATATATATATATATATATATATATATATATATATATATATATATATATATCCAGCATTTTTTTTTTCAATTTTTCATCCGGTGTTCGGTATTCTTATAAGATCCCGATTAATTTGATTCGGGCGGAAAATTCCATGTTGGGGCAAAGTATACTCTCCAATAAAGACGATTTCATGCACTCGAAATGTGTAGTTAAGGATGATAGAATACTTACCACTCCACCACAATTTTTTGTTAATCCAGGGGCTAAGGGACCCAATTCTTAAGACTTAAGATGCAACTTACAGCAGTCTTTGATCTAGCTATTGTTAGTACACTGTATTCAAAACCAGAAAACTAGAAGATCGTTAGTTTAAGAAAACAAAACTGAAAAAATTCCGAGCCTACAATTTTCTTGTGTGTCCTTAAGGAATTTAATCCCCTCACAGTTGCCCAAGGTTACGGATTAATTCCTCCCAGGATAGAACAGAATAACTATTATGTGATAGCAGCACTTCAAATCACAGACCTTCGGTGAACTCAAATGGCGGAGCAAATCACACAAAATGCTTACATTTTGCTTTTGAACCATTGCAGAATGCAGAAGAATGAGGGGGGAGATATCAGATTTTTCGGTGGTGGAAAATGAGGCTAAGTCTCTCTATTTATAGCCAAAGAAGTTGAGTCCCAACAGGTGTATAGGTGCCTGTTCGTTAATAAGGTGCCTATTCAGCAGAAATTATTTAAATTTCTGTTGAACGGAATGTTTGGTCCCGAACTTGACCGTTGGAAAATGATTCCGCGAATTTTTTCGCAAAAGAATATTAGAAAAGAAAACATTAAATGATGGAAAAGGAAAATAAATTTGGTCCAAAAATTATCAATCAAATCATCAATTGACCAAAAAGCCGAAGCCGAATCCAAGCGAGCGAGCGAGCGACGCGAGGCACCACTTTTCTTAACTCTGTAAGAGCTAGAAGATGTGCTTCTCTATATAAGCACAAAGATTTTCTTTCCTTCTTCCAATGAGGGACAAAGTGCATTAGTAAAGTGAACTAATTCAAAATTTCATTCTCTCCATTTTTTTTCCCATCATTTTCCACTCACACCTCTTTTGTTATTACTAACAAAACCAACTACCCAAAGGTTCAAGCCAGATGTAGGAAGTGGGCTCGCTGCCTATTTAGTTATATTTTTTTGTTTTGATTCCTGAACAGAACTAGAGATCCTGGCCCCCTCCCTTCAAAACTCCTGGTGCTGCGACTATCACCGGTAAGTTGCGTCGGATCAACATCGAGATCAAAATAAACTGCAAAAGCAACAAAGTCAACGCCTATTTGCTGTAGGTCTAATGGTGCATTTTTCACATGGAATAATCCCAAATCTCTTGTTACCTCTTCCTCAATATCTCGTGCGTTTTCAATTCCAAGTCGCGGAGAAGGAAAGGAACGATGAATATTGAGATTGACCAAGACTGGACTACACATACATACGAATAAATAATGGACACTTCAGTACTTAATTACTAAGCAGAAAAAGATACTTCCACTTGTGGTAATGACGTTTTTTTAAATTAAAGTAGGACTCTTCCTTCTTCAACAATGATAAAATGATATTTAGAGCAATAGTAGTGCCGCAGTAGTTTCTGCTAGTATGTCTGTGACCACATCAGCATCAGAATAAGAAATAGGGAGTACACGACACTCAAAACTCACGTACCCTCACAAACTTAATTGGTAGAAAAGCAACTACTCCTCAATTGCTCAATACCTTTTCTTTTGATTTGGTATCCGGTGTCCGGTACCTGCCGTGGAGTCCGACTATATTCAAATTCGCGCT
The DNA here is from genome assembly GCF_001879085.1 of Nicotiana attenuata. Taxonomy (NCBI): domain Eukaryota; kingdom Viridiplantae; phylum Streptophyta; class Magnoliopsida; order Solanales; family Solanaceae; genus Nicotiana; species Nicotiana attenuata. Next base: position 778,523 of record NW_017670366.1, on the reverse strand, counting down.
GCTAATGCTCCATGTTGGGGGAAACGCTATCTACCAAAGATTTTTCCTGACCGGGGCTAAAACCCGAGACATCTGGTTAAGGGAAGAGCAGCCTCATCCGCTGCTCAATACCTTACATTCGTAAACACTGGTTATCTCAGGTTGAGAAACAAGTTATCCCGGTATTATATCTCTCAGTATTATTATTCCACCCTCATGTAGGGATAAAAATAATACTACAATTCCGAGATTAGTTATATCGTGATTTTACTTCAATAAAACGTGAGATAAACTCATCTCAAATTTAATCTCGTAATTAATTATACTTATAATATTAGTTGCTGAGCATGCAGCATGAATCGCGCATCCTTGCTCTTCTTTCTTTTCCTTTTTCTTGCTTTATGGTGTGTCATTCTCCATTATGCATAAAAAAAAAATGCATGAAAGTGAAAAAAAGAATATGCACTAATGTTCTTTCGTTGGCCTTTTGGATCCAAGTGCTTAATACAGTACAAATTAGAAGCACATATCCTGGAGATTTTATAGGTTAAATCATATATTGGTCAGTAATTGCTCTTTCTTTATTTTTGTCATGCATTTTGGAAGTTAATAGCTATACAATATCATTTTCCTCTAAGAATATATATATATATATATATATATATATATATATATATATATATATATATATCGGCTAACAAATGTAAATAGTTTCTGGCGCGGGCAAAAGTAAAAAAAAACCCTAATTCTATTTATTTGTATCATGCATGAGTGCGCTGTGAAAGTAATGTTTAACCAAAAAATAGATTTCTCCGTCAAAGTCTAAATTTAGAAGAAGTCAGGCTACTGATAACCAGATTTTGCTTCACTTTCACAATGATATTTAAGAAAACTAATAAGAATGGTAGAGAAAATTGGTTAAAAGAAATAAGGAATAAATATTGACGGTCAATTCCTAAAATCAAGGCTAAAAATTTCGATAAACCAGAGAAGTATAGAATATATTTCAATAGTACTTGGAATCTGTCCTTACAAATAAAATTCTATACCCTTATATAGGAGTGTACAATCATAACGGTTTTCTCGCATAATTTGGGTTTATTATGGCCATTAATTGTATTGATTGCCCAGTATCACAGATAGCTGTAACTGGCATATTTATTGCTATAAATGCCTTATAACTATTCTGATTCTCCTTCCCTATTTACTTCTGGTTCATGTATCCTCCCTTCTTTTGGATCCATATTCATTCCGTCCACGCCTCTTCTTTGACAATTGTCTGGCCCGGTTCTTTTCTCTATACTGTCTCGTGGGTGTTTTTCCGTGCCTTCCTCTTTCAATTAATTCTATTAATTGAGGATATCACTTGTCGCTTTATCACTGCTCCATGCGTCATGCTTCATCAGCATACTAGCATTCCACATGTAATGCCTTTTTTCCACCAATACAAATAGTCTCCCCACTTTCTGAATATTCTCGACTGATTATTCAGGAAGTGGAAAGCTTTTATGGCCGGAATTCTCTGCCGTCGTTTTTCGAATATCATCATGTCTCCTTCAGAACCGATGTGACTTACATCACATCCATTTAATGCACATGCCACGTGGCCTCTAACGTTTGGTGTTGTAGTTTCTCAGCGCTTTTTAGGGTTTCTCTGCAGCAGCATCAGTCACGAAGTGGCGGTTCTATTATGACGCTTCATAATGACCAACTTTAACAATGATCGTGTCTCCTTATAAATATTCCATTCTTTTTTGATTTCTCGGAGTCCTTATTCTTCAATATCCATCACCTTATTCTTGCTTTGCATTTTTCTGCGTCTTTCTTCTGTATTTCTTTGAGCAATCATGTCTTCCATAGATCTTCGTAAGGTTGTGATCGTTGATCAATTTGTTCCTTCTAATGCTCCCACTAGAAGTAGGAGAGGTGGTAGGCTTCGTAATCTTGGTTCGATATCCAACCATGTTCCCTCTTCTTAAAGTGATGCTATCAAGCCATCTTCTTCTAAGTCTAGGGCTCCTTTAACCCTTAGATCTTATTTTAGAAATAGAGACTCAGTTGATCCTGTGCGTGAGCTCACCGTTGTAGAGATTGTTCCTCAAGAATTTTCTTTTGTGATTCATCGTGAAACCATAAGAAACCAAGTTTCTTCCATTGCTTCCCTCAATCCTGCTGACCTTTACCCGAGTTTGATCATTACTGGTCTTCTTTCCCTTGTTTCGAAGAGAGTGTTACTGGAAACAAGATTTTTCAATTTTAGTTCCTGGTACCAACCAGAGAATTACTTCCTATCATGCTAGTTTTTCTTTTGTCTACACCTACCCATTCACTTTAGGGTTCAAACCTCCTATTGATCCATTAATCCTTGAATTCTGCCGTTATTTCTACGTGTGTCTTGGCCAGATTGGCCCCATAGTATGGAGGGCTATTGCATGCCTTCGTTATTTGGCAGAGCTGGTTTCCGTGCCTTATACTTTTCGGCACTTGCTTCACCTGTACTCCCCCAAACTGTTTCGTGAAGGTGTCTTTACTCTCATGACTAGGAGTAAGAGAGTTTTGGTTAGTCCTGAAGACGATCAGGATCGTGGCCGGTATGCTCGTTTTGTCGCTGCTCCTACTAGTGGATTAGTGGGCGAAGAAAACATGCCTTTCCCGGAGAAATGGAACTATGCACGTAAGCTTTCTCTTTTTTTTTTTAAAAAAAAATCTCAAAAGATTTCATTATAATCAGATACCCAACATTTCAGCATTCATGGAGGTTTTTGATGAAATTCCCAACCTCCGTGCTTGGTTAGAAAAGATGTTGACAGCTGCACCTATGGAGAAAAGGTCCTGGAAATACCTTTCTCAAAAATTTGGTTGGAAAGTGAAGACACACGGTAATTTTTACCTTCATTGTCCCTTACTTTCTCTTCCTTGTTTACTCAAGAATTTCTCATCCTTCCCTTTTTTATTAGGGTTTCCTATTTGTGGCATTAGTCCCACGTCTGTTCCATCAACCAGGCTTTCCGTGAGTCTTGCTCAGGAAAGAATTTTAAGTGCTTCTTTTTCAAAAAGAAAAACTAGCGGAGCCCGTGGCTCTGATGGCGAAGAGGAGACAAAGGAGGGTTCTTTAGTACGAAGACCACGAGTCAGGAGACGTGTGATTTCGGATGACGATTCAACTCCTCCTCGTGACCCTCCAACAATTTCAATCCCTTTTAGACTCACAGATGAGCCAGAGAGTGTTCCTTTGGTGATTTCGGATGAAGATGTTGTTGATCCTCCCCTAGGTTCTGTTGATAGATTATTTGCTCATGGCTTCAAGGGTGATGAAGCTTTTAGGCCTGTTTCTGAAGAATTGCCCCTTGCTTCCCTTCCTATTTCAGTTTCCGTTAATCCTCCCATGTCCGTACCTCATGCTGCTCCTGATGTTGCTCCCGTGGCTGCGTCCACTTCATATGCTATTCTCGTGTCTGCCTCCCATGCAGAGACTGAACCCTCTAGCAGCAGGAGGGAAATGAGAAGAGTTGTTTTTGAGGTTCCTGAAGGTGGGAACTTACTAAGAAAATCGGGTCAAGGCGACGTGTGGTTGAAGCCTCTGCTATGTCTCGTGGAGAAGAGGAAATTAGAAAACCATAACTCTCTGACTTTAATGAATGATATCGTTCATTCTTCTTTGAAGGTACAAGCTTAATTATATTTCCTTTCTTTTCTTTTTCCTATTCATAACTCTTTCTCCTTTTTGTTTTGTAGATTAACTTAATTGGCACAGAGCTTATGAAAAGAGTTTCTCAGACGGAGCAGCAAGTTATAGATTTTCGCACGGAGGCTGACAACTGGAAAGAACAATTCGAAGGTCTTCAACTGGAAAAAGAGGTTTTAGCGGAAGAGAAGAATCCTTTGGAACAACAAACGAGGGTGATTGTTGCTGAATTAGCGGTTGAAAAAGCTTCTTCTAACCAGGTTAGAAAGGAAAATGATATTCTTGGGTCCTCTTTCGCTGAATAACTTTCCAAAGCAACTGAAGAGATAAGAAGTTTGAAGGACCTCCTTAACCAGAAAGAGGTTTATGCGGGAGAATTGGTTCAAACACTTACTCAAACTCAGGAAGATCTCCGTGCCTCTACTGATAAGATTCAGTTCTTGGGAAATTCTCTCACACCTTTAAAGACAGCTTATGATGCCTCTGAAGCAGAAAAAAAAAGAGCTGAGAGGTGAGATTGACCAGTGGGAGAAGGACTATGAGATTCTCGAGGATAAACTATCATTGGATGTGAGATGGGCTTTCTTACACACTCGCCTTGAAACTATGATTGAAGCCAACAAGGAGGGTTTTGACCTTAATGCCGAGATTGCTAAGGCTAAAGAAGCAATTGATAAAACTCAGCAACGTCAAAGCTTTTCTTCACCTGAAGACGAAGGTCTCGAGGGTGGTGGAAATGGACTTGTTCTTGGTGAAGATGATGTTCAAGCCTCTTCTTCTCAAGTTAATCCTTCTTCTCCCATTGATGATGCTCCTGTAGATGATGCTCCTTAGTTTTTTCTTACTTTTATGTTTGTTTAACTTTTGGGAAGTTTGTTGTTTTTGGGAAGGTTATTTTTTGGTTGCCCCTATCTTCTTTTGGGGTTTAATGACAAACTAATACCTCTGTTTTTACCAAAGTAATATATATGTGTTTCAGTTACTTTTAGCGTTTATTTTTCTCTTTGATATTTGAGCTCTTTTCTTGCATTTAAAAATGCTTTAATAATCCGTGACTTTGATTAACACGAGTTTTTATAAAAGAGGGCCCTTTTATGTAAACGACACTGATGAAGATGATGCCTCATCTTCATATTGGTGTAAATATATGAAATACGAAATAGACAAAAAGGAAACAATTTGAGAAAGTTTTATGTTTTGAATTTTCAAATAAATTTCGTACATCATTTTATCTATTATTCGTACAACACTTTCACAACTGCTTTCTTTGTAGCAGATTTTTAGATATAAAATTGGGTTTATTATCCCGTAACTAAATTTTGGCCTTAACCTAAAACTCGTAGGAATTTGGAACGTATCTTGTATCCTTCTCGCGAGTTCACACATTCTCAAGGTTGCTTCAAGGTTTTTGATTCAGGCTTGACTTTTGGCTCTTTTGCTTCTTTGTCTATATGAATCTTTTGCTTCTTTGTCTATATGCATAGTCCCCCCACTGTTAGATCTTTGAAGATGAAATCTCGAACACTGGATTACTCCTTCTTTTTGGTCCATTCCTTGAAAAGGAAAATACAAACGGTACTCGGAGATAAATGTTTAGATGATGACTGCTTAACCCTTTTTTTCCATCAGAAAGGTTGCAACCTAAACTGGGAATAGTTCAGTATTCCGCCTGTCTTTTGGGTCTAACATCGTCATTTGGTACGGGCTAGCATTTTTCCTATTATCTAAAATTGTTAGTAAAATCCAAAAAGAGCAAAATAAAATTATATCTGAGTGATACCTGACCATGGGTACTTCCTTTGTCTAGAAGTAATACTTCTTCAAATGAACATATTTCCAATTCGATGGTAGTATGCCGCCATCCATGGTTTCCACCTCATATGCTCCCTTTCCAGTGATGCCTCGAACCCTATAAGGGCCTTCTCAATTTGGACTTAACTTTCCCGCATTAGCCTCTTTCGTTGATCGAAACACCTTTTTGAGGACGAAGTCCCCAATCTTAAAGTACCTTAGATTTGCTTTCCTGTTGTAATATCGCTCAATTGTCTGTTTTTTAGCCGCCATCCTTATTAGAGTTGCTTCTCTCCTTGCCCTAATAAATCCATATTCATTTGCATTTCTTCCTCATTCGATTCCTCAGTAGCATGTGTGTATCTCGTACTTGGTTCACCTATTTCTACTGGAATTAAGGCTTCGTTGCCATAGGCGAGTGAAAATGGAGTCTCGCCTGTACTTGTTTTTGCTGTCGTTCGATAAGCCCATAATACCCCTGGTAACACTTCTGGCCACTTGCCTTTTGATTTTTCTAGTCTCTTCTTCAAGTTATTAATAATAACTTTGTTTGTTGACTCAGCTTGCCCATTGGATACAGGATAGTAAGGCGTAGATGTAATCCGTTTAATTTGCCAACTCTGAAAGAACTCCATGATTTTCGTGCCTATGAATTGTGGGCCATGGTCATATACGGTTTCTTTTGGAACTACAGACCAGCAGATAATGTTTTGCCAAATAAAGTCCCTGACTTCTTTTTCTCGCACCTGTTTGAAAGCTCTTGCTTCTACCCATTTTGAAAAATGATCTGTTAAAATTAATTGAAACCGTACCTTTCCTTTAGCTTGAGGTAACAGGCCTACAATGTCCTTGCCCCATTTCATGAAAGGCCATGGCGAGATAACTGAATGTAACAATTCCGCTGGGCGATGCATGTTACTGGAATATTGTTGACACTTATCGCACCTGCTACAAAGTTCTCTGCTTCTTCTTCCATTTTTGGCCAATGGTATCCTGCTCTAATTAAAGTCTTTCCCAATGACCTTCCTAAAGCATGATTGCCGCAGTGCCCCTCATGTACTTTTCTCATTACATATGCCGTTTGTGAAGGTCCGAGACACCGTGCCAAAGAACCTCCGAACATCTTTCGGATCGGCTTTTTGACGAAGCAACTGTGACTTTTTCTTGTCTTCGGGTAAGATTCCGTACTGCAAAAAGTTAACAAACTCGTTCCTCCAATCCCAAGTTAGATTATTAAAATTTACCTCGTTCTTGTCTTGGTCGAGTGCCGAATGAAACAAATATATTACAATAGCGTTTTCTGCATTTGTTATCTCTGTAACAGACGCGAGATTGGCCAACGCATCTGCTTCTGCATTCTCCTCCCTGGATATTTGCACAGCATTCCATGATTGAAATTGTCTGACTAATTCCTGTACCTTTTTCAGGTATTGTTGCATTTGTGCCTCTCTTGCTATTTAAGTCCCCTGCATTTCGTTAACTACTAGCTGCGAGTCACTTTTAATTACAATCTGTTCTATGCCAAGTTCTCGTGCTAATTCCAGACCTGCAATCACAGCTTCGTACTCTGCTTCATTGTTAGTAACGGGATAACATTTTATTGCTTGTCTTATGACTTCCCCTGAAGGCGGAATTAAAACAATACCTAAGCTCGCTCCTTTAACATTCGAGGAACCGTCAGTAAATAAAATCCAAGTCCCTGGATTAGATCCGGTAAATACCTGTAATTTTTTTCTGCTTTAAGAATTAAATTTGTGCTGAAATCTGCTACGAAATCTGCTAAAACCTACAATTTTATTGCAGTTCTGGGCTTATATATGATATCATACTCACTGAGTTCTATTGCCCACTTAGCTAACCTACCTGATAGTTCTTGTTTATGCAATATATTCCTCAAGGGAAAAGCAGTTATTACAGAGATAGGATGACATTGAAAATAAGGTCTCAACATTCTAGATGCCATAATTAATGCTAAAGCAAGCTTTTCAAGATGAGGATATCGTGTCTCAGCATCTACCAAAGATTTACCAACATAATATATTGGAGATTGTTTACCTTTATCCTCTCGTACCAGCACCGCACTTACCGCTACTTCTGACATAGCAAGGTAAATAAGCAGCCTTTCTCCGTCTTTTGGTTTGGCTAGCAAAGGCGGATTTGAAAAATACGTTTTTAGGTCCTTGAGGGCTTGTTGGCATTCATTAGTCCATTCAAATTAATTTTGCTTTTTCAATAGTGTTACGTCCCGCAGTATTACATCGATGTTATGCTCCGCAGTATTATATTATGATGATGTTACGCTCTGCAGTATTATATTACGACGATGCTATACCCGATAGTATTGTACGTTAAATTTGTCGTAAGATAATTGAAATTAGTTCAAGGACAAGATTATTTGGAGATTATAAGTATTATGTCATTTCAAACAAGTGACGAGTAAATTCGTAAAGGTGAGAGGGTAAGCGAATCAAAAGATATTGCAAATGTGCTAATAGATATCCTTGTGAGACACCCAGATGGGGCACTCTAGAATAGTACAGCTAAATATGAATACTAGAATGTTAAAAAAAAAAAAATATAAAGACAGGCATTGGAATCCTGGAAGGGATAAATATTACCTTAGTATGGCTCCCGTCCCTAGTGGAGCAAGAATGTTAGGCAACCCGAAGAGCCAGAGTATGGAGCAAGGGGAGCTAAAAGCAAAAGAATGTCTTGTTGGAGTTTTCAGAATAAGGTGATAGGCTTAAATGTTAGCAGGGAAATGAGAAGAGAGAGTTAATGAAGCATTATGAGTAAGATGTGATACATGGATGACAACGGTAGATCCAAAAAGATGACAGTATTACAGAATCTATAGTCAAGTGAAGGAAAAGACAATAAGTTACAGACCTTGAGACAACAAAAGAGTATAGGCCATAAAGTCACATCCTCATTTCGAGAAATAAGTTCGTGACTCTAAGGCGACTACCAGGAGGAAAAGTTAGATCCCAGAGTAATAGAAATCAATATGGACTGGTGAACAAGATAAACTAAACATGAATTAGGGATAGAGTGATTTGATAATATTCGGCATCATGAGAATTTCAGAGATTGCGTTCTAACGATAATAGAATGGAAAACAGAAGAATAACCCTTAAAGGTCATTCAGGAGGACGCTTCCTAAAGCAAGCAATGTGAGCAAAGTTAAGCTTAAGGAACTGTATGTACCAGTTACACTAAGTTCCACCCTCGCAAGTAAGGAATTTCGTTATCCTTGGTGCAGAAGGATTACCGCAAGGCGAGTAAGGGTCATCGATGATGTGAAAAGACGCCAAAGATGAAGAGGTAAAACATTTATACGTAGATCATCGTAGCACTAAATTTTATTACTCCCCAAAGGGGGGGGGGGATATGGAGTGATGTGGCATTAAGTCAGAATTAAGTGGTTCTAGTAACTATGGAATGGTAAAGGAAGAATGCGAGAAAAATTAAAAGGGGACGAGATTGCACTTATTCAACTCCTACGTATATGCAACGATTCCAGAACATTAAGCAAGCATGATGCCAAGGAAAGTAAGTAAGGATTCCGGCCCGGGATGTTATTGATAAAGAAAGAGCTAGTGCAAGAGGTAAGTTAAGACAAAGGAAATAACCCAAGAAAGATTACGTAGAATATTGATATGAGAATGGGTCAACAAGTAGTTAGTAGTCGATTCAGGAAGAGCCTAGTTATGGCTAGACAAGAGGTTACAGACAAATCAACAGATTGTGCAAGATAAACATAGTGAACCCCAACATGGGAATTCAATTTTGCAGATATGACATTGTGATCCTTGAGAATATTCAGATATAAGTTGGGGTAGTTAAAGGTATGAGTATTACGGAAGTAAAAGAGAGTGCCACTGGAAAGATAGTCAAAATATCAGTTCAGAAGCAACCTTACAAGTACAAGGGCGTGGAGGTAAGTAACTAAGGATAATTATAGGTGAGTACGAACATCAAAAATTCTATCGGGAATACGATGTAATAAGTTCGCTGCTTTACAAGAGTCAGAGGGTCCTCCCTAAGTATTACAATGAAAGACTAGCTGAGAAAATAAGGAAGAAGGCTTCAACCTATGCTTAGTGACCTAAAGAGGGAATGGTCTTATAACAACAGTCTCACAACAATATTGTATGCACTCCATAAGAAAACGGCACCTACCGTGGCTAAGGAAGGGGAAGTAAAATCAGAAGTGATATTCGAGATCCTATGAGTTGTATGGAATTCCAATATGGGCACTAAGGTAAGCTAAGTATGCACGCAACAAGGGACAGGAAGACCAGGAAAAGTAATTGCTTACATTTAAAGAAAGCTGAGAAGGAACGAAAAGAATTATTCGATTAATGATCCAGAGTTAGTTACGTTATGAACGCACTTAAGAGTTTGGAGTTTTATACATGCAGAATATACGTTAACAATCATATAGCCGTAAAAGACTCCGGTATAAGTTAAAAGAAAGAATTGAGTCCAGGTCATAGAGGAAGGATTGAATTGTTAAAAGATTGTATCATGAATATTCCATAGCGCCCATGAAAGGCTAAAGTAATAACTAATACCAGGAGCCGCAGATCGGAAGATAACTTAAGTCATGAAGGTTGATCAGAAGGAAGAAGAAACTAAAGAGTTATATCAACCAAGTAAATCAGGAGTCTAATTATTGGACCTAGAAAATTATAGAAATCGTGATTGAGAACATTGCAGGATAACCCTTAATATCAGGGGTACAAGAGAGATAGTACAGTAGCCATTTTCTATAAAGGCTCTACGATAAAGCCAGTTAGAAGAATACCAACCTCATGAGAAGTCAGTATGAAGCTCCCACCGGATTGTATATGCACAGGAGGTGCAAGTATTATAATAGAGCTTCAAGTTGTGGATGTGAATTATACCTATGTGGAAGGGAGGTCATGAAAGAGATAGAAGATGTAATGCAAGATTTTAAGGTAAGTAAGGTAAAGGTGAACAACGTACGAGATACTCAAGTGCAGAAGGTTGTGAATAGTCCATACTTCAGATAGAAGGCTAGAAACGTTGGGATTCAGTATCTAGGAATGATAGCGGTGTCATACCTTCCAGCCTATGGTTTCTAGGTATTGAGAGGTCTAGTCAAGAGAGTAAAGAAGAGTTAGAGATAGTGTGATGTCTCGCTTGATGTTCCAGAATAACACAAGGAAATCTATGGCGCAAGCAAGTTGAAGGAAGGTTGCGAGTAATATGAATAGATATGTGTAGGTCGCAAGCTAAAGTATGGTAAAGCGACGAGGTTTTAGGAAGACATGAGTAAGGATGAGAAAAGGCAAGTGAGAAGGTGACGAGAATGGATAAGTCCTCGGGATTAAGCCTATGAAAGTGAGAGAGCTGATGGTTTCTCTAAGTTATAGAAAGCTCAGTATAGCCTGAATAAACTCAAAGGAGTCTAAGACTAGTCACATTTAGAAGAGATGGAATGTTGCCCTGGTAATAGAATGAGGGTGTAATTATGATAGATAAAGGATGAAGTTTTGGCCTTCGATTGAGTAATGATTGCAAAAAGAAAAGGAGAAGAAGAAAAGATTTCACGGACGGCACGGGATTAGAATACCTCCATAAGATGAATCGCGTTGGAATGCTATGAAATATGATTATGGAAGTATAGTATCGTATCGCCCCAGGTGGATCAGGAAAATCACTTCAAACATGTTCCACGATGCAATGTGAGCCCTAATGATTATGTAAGAGGTTTCAAGTTATCACTAGTAGATTGTAGATCAATATTAAGGTTAATCAACAATAAATGGATAAAGTTCCAACGTATGAGAGGAGATAAGGATTCCATCTTTTAGGTGAACAGTAATGAATAAGTATTAAAGGACTAGCTAGATGCAGTTAAGTCATACGGATGGATAACCGGGTCTATGAAATAAGATATAGAAATATTCGTAAGTTCGACAAAGTACCGAGCGAAGAACTTCAGTAATGGCTAAAAATCAAAGGAAAAAGGAAAGAAGAGTCGCATAGGCGCACTTATAAGGTCAGAGTCGTACAGGTTGCAATAGAAGGTAGCAACGGTTACGAGATTGGAAGAATTCCGATCACAAGGCGTGGTATGAGAAAGAGGCCTAAGGGGGGGGGGGATGCCTTGTCCTTTGGATTTATTCACAGAACAGTTGCCTAAATGGCAAGGAGATTACTAAAGTACTCGGAAGACATAGGTTATGAAAATGATAAGTGCATCAGCCAACATTCGAGGACGACTGTTCCAAGGGGGAATGATGTTACGCCCCGCAGTATTACATCGATGTTATGCTCCGCAGTATTATATTATGATGTTACGCTCCGCAGTATTATATTACGACGATGTTATACCCGATAGTATTGTACATTGAATTTGTCGTAAGATAATTGACATCAGTTCAAGGACAAGATTATTTGGAGATTATAAGTATTATGCTATTTCAAACAAGTGACGAGTAAATTCGTGAAGATGAGAGGGTAAGCGAATCGAATAAAATGAATTCCGTCGAAGTTTTTGACAAGTTGGGGATAAAAGACGGTCCAAGCTATAATATCCCGTATTTATGGACTAATGCCATACAAGCTACCACATAACCATGATAGTGAGGTGTATAAAGTGTGTTAAAAATGAGTAGTATTTTAAGTAATTTGAGATGATTCTTAATTATGTAGGTAATTGATTAATTATTGGATTAGTGGGGGATTAATAAGATGATTAGGGAAAGGGGTGAATTTTTGGATAAGTGTAACACCCCCCCCCCAACATGGCAGCCCAAAGAGGCATTAATAATGACTCTTAACTCTCGTTACAAGGTAGCATTTTAAGAGAATATTTATGGCTTAGTCATCCCCTAAAGTGGGGCCCCAACCAAAAGTCTTAAGACACTTCCTACATCATTATTTCCTACATCATTATTATGGAGAATGGAGATGTGTGTGCTAGTAACGGAAGCATTCAAAAATGGAATGGACTTTAATTCACAACATGGAATGGACTTTAATCTCGGAAATCAGATTCTCAACATGAATTCATATGAAATTTCATAACACTACAGTAGCATGATATTTGCGATCATAAGGGAGTACGGTGCAATCTTTCTCAAGAATATTATACGGATTTTTCCCTACTTCGATCCGCCGTTACGTGTTTTGTCGCAACTGACGTGTATTAGAGGGATTGTCAAGAGAATCAGCTCAGGTATGTTAAGGCTAAGCCCTTCCTTCATTTTGGCATGATCTCGTAACTACATGAGTTTGATAACGAGGCAAAAAAAGAAGTTCGTATTCCTGAACTTATGTACATTATCCTAGTCTCATAAATTACAGCATTTTTCCTTATCAGGACTTTATATTCAGTTAAATATTGTCTTCTTCCGGTCAAGAGAGCAGAGGGTCTATATATATACAGTATTATAGTATTTTCACCACCATCGATCTATAATCGATGGGCAGGCCCCTATTGGGCAACCTTTGATCAGATGGTAAGTTATATACCGAGCCTACTGTGGCCGAGCGCCTGTGACCAGGGCCCAGAATGGCCGAGATACAGAGCCTAGTATGGCCGAGCGCCTATGAGCGATCCTACTACGGCGGAGCAGTTACACGTTCCGAGCCTTACAGGGCCGGACATCTATTTTACTTACTATATTGAGAGAGTTGAGCCGATATCAGTAGGTAAGTATATCTCCAGATCATCTTCAACTCCCAGTTACTTTCAGTTATTATATTATCAGTTCAGTTTCAGCTTTCAGTTATTTTATTTCCTTACATACTCGGTACATTATTTCGTACTGACGTCCCTTTTTCTGGGGACGCTGCATTTCATGCGTGCAGGTTCAGACAGACAGACGGGTAGACCTCATCAATGGGTTTGCCCGAGTTCAGCATTATCGGTAAGCTCCACGTCCTTTAGAGTTACCTGGTCTAGAGTTTTGTGTACATCTTGTGTGTATATATATAGGTTATGGGTAGTCGGGTCCCTATTCCGGTCACAATACATCCATCAGTAGAGGCTTGTAGACATATCCTGTCAATTAGTGCAGTATGTTGGGCTTGTAGGCCTTGCATGTATATTTTGTTGGTTTGTCAGCTGTAGTAGTTATGACAGCCTTGTCGGCCCAGCTTTATATTGATGTTTAGTAAGCGCTAGTTTCCATTAAGTTTTATATTTTGCTTCGCAAATTGTCTTGCAATGTGGCTTCATGGCCAAAGTATGACATTGTATGTTCAGAGTCCCTAAGTCGAAAGTTGGTACGCAAGGATAGGTGAGGCACCAGGAGCCGGTCTCACCCCCCAGGTTCGGGGCGTGACAAGAATTTAAAACTCTTTTCCGATGATTTGAAATAAATCTCCCCAGGGCTGCTATTCTTCCTGTTAATCTCTGATTTTCTTTTTTGCTTGTGAGTACATCAATATTTTCTCGATAGCTTTGATTTGTGCAGGATTTTCTTCAATATCCCTATTAGAAACAAGAAATTCTAAAGAATTACGTGAAGCTACGCCAAAAGCACATTTTTCTGGATTTAGCTTCATATTGTATTTGCGAAGAATCTGGAAAGTATCCCACAGATGTTGAAAATGATCTCCCGCTTGTGCTGATTTGACTAGCATATCCTCAATGTAGACTTCCATAGTCTTTCCTAGTTAGCAATCTTTGGTACGTGGCTCCATCATATTTTAGACCAAATGGCATGACTTTGTAACAGTAAGTCCCCCTGTCTGTGATAAACGAAGTTTTTTCTTCATCTAGAGGATCCATCTTTATTTGGTTATATCCTGAGTATGCATTGATAATCAGCTTAATGTATGTATATTCTGATACATATCGCCTGACATTTGGCTCATGTCTCGAAGATTTGAGATGTATAATATGATGATTTGTGCTCATTTGGGGTATTTCTATGTGTAGGAAGCATTCGGATGCAATTTGGGACGAAACAACACGAAATAGAGTGAAATTGGGAAGAAAAAGCAAAAAATGAAATTTGAGGGCCACAACCAGCGTGGGGCGCTGGCTGTGGCACAATTTACATAAGCAAAATATTTTGGGGCCAAGGCCAGCGCTCCACGCTGCCCTGGACGATCGGAATGTAAAGTTGTCATGTTTCGACTAGGACTCGGTTATTTTAACCCCAAGATGCCCACAACTGATATAAAAGCCAACCTAAACCTATTTTGAAGAGGGTGACGTGACTTTGAGAGGAGAACAAAAGAGCCAAACACTTGGGAGCACGGATTTGATCAATTTTTCCATCCCTTTTCTAGTACTCATTGATTTTATGTTTGAAAACCTTATTTTTGATGATTGTATGAACATGAGTGGATAAGAATCTTATTGTTATAGGGTCATGGGTGATACATGAATGTTGATGTTTGAAGTTTAATTTGACGAAGTTGATTTATCATAGTGGGTTATTTATTTAATTCTGCTTTTAATTATTTTGCTGAGTAGCTAACAGTGAAATACTATCTACGAATCTAGAGCTGAAGTCGAAAGTGGGAACTCTAGATTGCATATAGAATTAAATAGAGCAGGTTCTTGACCCGGGGCATCGGGGAACGGATTCGCAATTAGGATAGACATATACCTAATTGCCCTGCTTGGTTGAAATACAGGAATTGTAAATGCATTCTTGTTAATCTTAATTCCATAGACATATAGGCATTAAGTTAGCTTGAATAGGCGAGTAAGAACATGACAGATTCTTATGAGTAACATTAACCCTGTCAATCAACAATCCAGATAGAACAATTCGTCATTTTAAGCAAAGAACGGAACACGATTGTTAGCTAACCTGTGACCCTGGAATGGTTGCAAAAGGAGCCCACGAACTCAATCCACACTTGGGATGATCTTGCAAGGAAATTCTTAATCAAGTTTTTCCCCACTAAGATGACAAAGTCGTTGAGGAGTCAGATTCTTGTGTTCCAATAGCGGGATGGCAAGACACTTCGTCAAGCTTGGGAAAGATACAAGAAGCTACTCAGAGACGGCCCGCATCATTGTCAAACCGATGAGGTATTGGGTCACACTTTTGTTGATGGGCTAGACGAGGCATCAAAGATGAATCTTGATTCAGCTTGTGGGGGTAGTTGCATGGCGAGGCTGTCGCGCCCCCTTTTTCTCGCGAAATCGGGTTTATGACATTTGGGAAGACAACTCGTTCCCTTTTGGGAATTGGGTTTAATGGAATTGAAGAGTCGCCGCCTAATGATTTAAGTGCATTAGGACACTAAGAAGGGTTTGAGTTTGGATAACCAGAGATAGGGTAAGGGCTTGAAATTATTCCAAGGGGAAGGTGTTAGGTACCCCTCAGAATCCACTAGTGTGGTTCCCGGCCAAGCTATTGTTGTGACTTAAGGTACAAATAACATATAGACAAGTAGGACTTCAAACAAGAAGGGATTTTTCACATAAAGGTTAGAAATAAATAAAGTTGGAAAGCATTAAAGAGAGTTGATTTTCTTAAAAGAAACGTTTTAAAAGATATAAAAAGAAACAAAGAAACAAAGGGAATGGGGTCCTAGGTTTATTAATAATATGGATCACCCCACATAACATCCGGTAATCACTCTTACGCGTGATGTTATCGCGTGGTCATCATATCCATATCTACCCTTTCCCACCCCTTTAAGGTATTAAAGCGCGGAATGGTCTCGTTTACTTATTGCATGCTATTACCTGCCCCAATCCTATCAGTCCCGGAGGTACTTGGGACTACTAATCCTAAAGGGAGGAGGTATTGGGCTTATTTGTGGTTTCAAAGGTAAAATGCTAAGGCGACAACAAAAACACGTATAGCAAGTTTGGGGGAAAAGCATATAAACAAACAAAAGTCTCAAACAGACCTCCTTTAAGCAAAGAAAAGCACATAGTTTAGCATGTCTTACACGTACTGTTTAAGGGTCTGATTAAAACTTAAAAGCTAGGGCAGGCTGATTTATCACATATTTNATCCGGTAATCACTCTTACGCGTGATGTTATCGCGTGGTCATCATATCCATATCTACCCTTTCCCACCCCTTTAAGGTATTAAAGCGCGGAATAGTCTCATTTTCTTATTGTATGCTATTACCCGCCCCGATCCTATCAGCCCCGAAGGTGCTTGGGACTACTAATCCTAAAAGAGGGAGGAGAGGTTGGCTTATTTGTGGTTTCAAAGGTAAAAATACTAAGGCGACAAGCAAAAACACATATAACAAGTATGGGGAAACATGTAAACAAACGTAAGGCTCAAACAGACCTCCTTTAGACAAAGAAAAGAAAGTAGTTAGCATGACTTGCATGTACTGTTTAAGGTCTAATTAAAACTTAAAGATTTGAGGCAGACTGATTTATTACATAGTTCAGATAGGAAGCCCGGCTCAGGCCTGCCTGCTGGTTGTAGTTAATAAAATCTGATTTGGTTTATAAACTTATCCTATGGTTTGCCTAAGCGTTAGACGGAACCTATAGGCATGATATCTACTGATTTCAGAAACAAAGAAGAAAACTGATTGCAGATTGATTTAAGAAAAAAGAAAGTTGCTAGTTAAAAGCGAATTTTAGTAGAAGAGCACAAGTTCTGCCATTGGTAATACGTTATTACTGCTAGTTTTAAACTTACCAACGAGTGAGGCGATTCAGATTCGATTAGAACCCCTATAGGCATGCTTTCTATGTGTTTGCCAACTTAAAAAACATTGTTATAGACATGGAAGAGTACAGAAATTCTACAACATGATATCTAAGCGTTGCGTGATATCTGATTACATTTTTTGGCTATTAAGACCTATAGACAAGTTTGCCTAGTGAAAAGCGGGTATGCAAGAATCAGAAAGGACCTATTGGCATATTTGTTACGTGCGTGTGCAGAAGCTATAGACATAATATCTACATGAGAGTGCAGGATCCCTATAGTCATGGCATCTAAATGAGAATGCTGAAGTTCTTATAGACATGGTAACTAAATGAGAATGCAGAAGTCCTTATAGACATGGTTACTAAATGAGAATGCATAAATGCTTATAGGCATGGTAGCTATATGAAAAATGCAAAAATCTTATAGGCATGGTAACTACATGAAGAATGCAGAAATCTTATAGGCATGGTAGCTATATGAAAAATGCTGAAATTAGAGATTCCTATAGGGAAGTTATCTACCCTTATGCATGGTTACCCCTCCCTTTTCACTAACCATCCCCGAAAGTTTATTACAAAGTTATTACAGTCCAAAGAAAATAAAGAAAAGAAAATACATCAGAAATTGAAAGTTACAACCAAGGAGAGCCTGATTCAGACTTCCTGTTTGAAGTATGAAGTAAACCATCTCCAAAGATCATGTTTCAAAGCCTTTCTACCACTTGGGTGTGTTAGAGTTCCCTAAGAGCTTCGTAAGAACTCCGGGCAGTGCTTACACCCAAATGTATCACCATATTAAGCCAAAGTGCAGTGTGGAAGGGCCAGCCCTCAGGTGTCCAAGTTCAGAGGGAACTCAAGGTCCCAAGGCAAGGCTCACAAGAGGGGGCAAGAACTTAGGAACTAAGAGAGAGAGTGCAAGTGCAGAATCTTGAAAGGGGAAAAAGGGAAGGAAACAGTACACATAGGGATATAGGGAATGGGGAGTTGCAAGAGGTAAAGAGCAGGCTAGTGGGCATAACCCAACAATGGGAGATGCTGGCAAACCCATAAGCCTACTGGAACACATTGTTTAGAGGTCAGGATCCTGTAAGGGATCAAGTTTAATCCATAGACAATAACTTGCATATTACCATGTTTTAAACTGTAACTCAAAGCACACAAAGGGAATAAGGAGGAGGGGTTCATAACAGAAACAAGCAAAAGAAAACAACATGCTAGTTTAAGTATTTAAATCTGCAGAAGTAATAAAGTAGACATAGATGTAGAAAGCTGTAAGTAAACACATTGTGGTGATGCTGAAAATTAAATTAGAACATACCAGTTTCAAAGGAAACAAACAAAGAGAAAGTGCAGTAGTCTTGTGGAAGCCACATATAGACAAGAAGAGAGTTCTAGTAAGAGTTAAGAAGAGATTGTAAAGTAGTAGTGGAGGATTGTTAATCGTGTGAAGTGTGAAAGAAAAGTAGTGTATTTATAGTGAAGAAATAAGGTAAGAAAATAGTTTGAAAACTGATTGTCAATCAATTACACAAGGTTTCCCTTAATTAAGGGATTCAGATTCAAACGGGTAAAACCAATTAAGGAAAGAAATTAATCAAACACTTTGTGCAAAGTAGTAAATTAGGGGCAAATACATAAAGGCTATTTAAGGACAAGGTCTTTGAGATACACGGTTGTGCAATTTAAGGAAAGAAAATCAATTAACAGCCAAGAAATCTGAGGCCAGCGATTTTGTACGAATGAACCAAGTCAGAATGATGGGAAAGATTTTTAACTTAAGGAAAATCAGCAAACAAATCAATTAGACCTATTTAAAAGGAATTCTGAATCAATCACATGTTTGAAAACCTTTTTTGAAGAAAGATTCATCACATATAAAAGCATACAGACACGTTAAACATGAAGGAAACTTTGTCATGCCCTTGTTAAAATCAGTAGAAAGAATCCAGTGTAGAAGAGTTTAGCAAAAGGTTCAACATTGTATGAAAACAAAGGTGTAAACTCAGTTCAGAGACTCAAAGTTAGTCTGACAGAGTTAGGGGTTTCGAAATGAAACCCTAGTTCAAGCAAACCATAAGCAGAGATGAGAGGGCAGGCAATTGAATCAAAATCATGTTCAGAAGTTTCAGAAAAGGACGGGCTTCTTCAACAACAGAACTCATGAAGAATANTCTCTTCAAACCAAAGGAAGAAGCTCAAACGGGATGGCTCGGATTATTATTGGGACGAACCGTCTCTTTTTCCGGATATGTACCGATGGTGTGATCTAGCGATGTGTGCCGGAAGAAGAACAAATGGGAAAGCTTCCCACTCTTCACTTTATGGTGGTCATCATGGTGGATCTAGAACGACTACAAAGGTTTTGACTTGTGGATTCTATTAGGCAGTAGAAGAACACAAGAACACCGGAAAAGTATAGCAGAAAAGCATATAGGTAAACACAGTAAGATAAACATATAAGAACATGGTAAAAATACAATAGAGAAGTCTACGAGACCATAGTATAGGAAAACACAGTAAGAGAAGCATACAAAAGATGATATGAGAACACAGCAGAGGCAAACACACGAATAACAAAGAAGAAAAATCATAAAACACTTAAACACTTTCCAGAAAACCCTAAATCGGAAAAGAAGGGTGTTGAAAGTAATTTTCAAAATAAAAGTTAGGGAAATCGTTTGAAAACTCAAGTAGAGCATAGATACACAACAGATCTAAAAATAATCGGAGAAAAACCTCGAAGGGTTAGGGTTTCAGAAGAACCCTAGAATGAGGAAGGCTTTGAAATGGTCATTGACCTGAGTCGGAGAAGTTAGAATCAGGCTTAGAAGACCAGGATACGCCGGAGCAAGGCCGGAGATGGTCGTGAAACCTCGAGCCGGCAAAGGTCTGGATGAAAACCTTCGAGGTCAGACCTCGAATCTTTAGGTACCAGGCACATAGGAGTAATAGGAGGTGAGTATAGGACTCCCATGGCCTGAGAAGCCATGATTTCCGGTGGGTTTCACGGTGGAGGTGGTAGGAGACGATTAGGGTTCCAGGAAGGTTCGAGAGAGTTTGAGAGAAGGGGGATTTAGAGGCGGCTGATTAAGTGATATGATTTTAGGGTTGGGGGGTTTGGAAATTAAAAAAAGGAAGGGGGAATTGTGGCCGTTGATCAAAATGATCAACGGCCTAGATCAAAAAAAGGGGAGCCGGGCGGGTTTTTTAATTGGGTCATGGGCGGGTAAATTTTGGATTTGGTCCGGTCCAATTGGGATTGAAATTGGGTAGCTGGGGTGGTCGATTTGGGCTACAATTGAAATGAAATAGGGCTAGATTTTAAATAGCCACTTTTTCCCTTTTTATTTTATAAAAATAGTAAAATGATTTCTGAAAGCAAATTAAAGGTACTAAATTAATTAATAATATATAAATATTAATTTAAAAATACTGGAATCAAATTGGTAATTATAAACGCAATTAATTCTTAAAATAGGCTAATATTGCAATTATATGCAATTTAGCTTTAAAATACTAAATAAGTTTGTAAAAAATGTGCAAAATTACCTTACCTATATTTTGGTATAAATATGGAAATAGATAAATGAATCACAAAAATGATCATTTGGGAAATAATTATTGATTATTATTGATAAAATAGGGCAATAAAATTGGTTCAAAAATCTTTAAAAATTAAAGAAAAAATAGGAAAATTCTTGGACATACTTATATATGCATTCCTATGCTATTTGAAAGGTATTTTCTATATATAAAAATATACAGGGAAAAATTGGGTATCAACAGCCGCCCTTCTTTACCCGGGAAGGATGAAAGAGTTGTCGGGTAAAGATACGATGGCCAATTTTGACCGAATAAAATGGTTTGAAGAGATTTGGCCGTGCTCTAGTTCCTGAGCTGCCTACATATCCCTGGTCTTACAGGAATCAGGCCATATGTGGTTCAGGATCCGTCGGCGGAATATGCCGATGGAGGTTTTCCAAGAACGGACGCGATATTCAGGTTGGGATGAATGGTCGGTTTAGTAGGGCTGCAGGAACTGGAGCGGAATGCTCCTGCCGAGATGGTCGTTGCTCGCCGGTTCACCTGCAAATAAACAATACAAGCGATATTGTGCATAAATTTAAACATGATGCAAGTTCCCGTTGGACCATGAATGTTGTCTTTGGACGGTTAAGATAACGTCCTTAGACCATGATGTCCTGGGCCATGAAGCGTATAATAAAGGATTCGCAGGCTACGAAATGATGCTCTAGGGCTATGCGAATGATGCCTCCGAACCATGATGCCTTTGAATAATGATATGCAAGAGATTAAAAGAGGTCCTCGGGCCATGGCATGACGTTCTCGGGCTATAGAAATGGTGCCTCCGAACAATGATGCCTTTGGACAGTTTGGCGATCTTTCAACCGATGAGATGCAGTAGGTGGCGATCTTTCAGCCCATAAAATGCAATACGTGGCAATCTTTCAGCCAATGAGATGCAGTAGCTGGCGATCTTTCAGCCGATGCAGGATGTAAGGGCCGCGATCTTTCAACCATGCAGAAGGTAAATAAGGCGGCGATCTTTCAGCCATGCAAAATGTAAATAAGGTGGCGATCTTTCAGCCATGCAGAATAAGGTGGTGATCTTTCAGCCATGCAGAATGTAAAGGTGGCGATCTTTCAGCCATGCAAAATGTAAATAAGGTGGCGATCTTTCGGCCATGCAGAATAAGGTGGCGATCTTTCAGCCCATGAGATGCAGTAGGTGGCGATCTTTCAGCCGATGCTAGCGTAAATAAAATGGCGATCTTTCAGCCGTGCAAGTGTAAATAAAGGTCGCGATATTTCAGCCGATGCAAGTGTAAAATAAAGGTGGCGATCTTTCAGCCATGCAGATGGAGGTAGAGCTTAACCTCGGAAGGCAGAATGGTAGCCTTATGCAATGCGAGAAATGCAGATGGAGACAGAGCTTAGTCTCGAAAGGCTGAATGGTAGCCTTATGCAATGCGAGAAATACAGATGGAGATAGTGCTTAGTCTCGGAAGGTAGAATGGTAGCCTTATGCAATGCGAGAAATGCAGATGGAGACAGAGCTTAGTCTCGGAAGGCAGAATGGTAGCCTTATGCAATGCGAGAAATGCATATGGAGACAATGCTTAGTCTCGGAAGGCAGAATGGTAGCCTTATGCAATGCGAGAAATGCATATGGAGACAGTGCTTAGTCTCGGAAGGCAAATTGGTAGCCTTATGCAATGCAGAAATGCAGATGGAGACAGTGCTTAGTCTCGGAAGGCAGAATGGTAGCCTTATGCAAGAGATAAAAGGAGAATAGTAATAAAAAATTTCTTAGCTGATAGTTGATAGCTGATTTTGATATTGTGGCTACTGGGAACATTATGTGCGAATAGCAACTGTGAATAGGTGTGATGGTTCTGAGAGTTGTATCCTTGAACAGTATGAGTGTATAATATATGATTTTGCGACTTGGGTGCCTGCATCCAAAGAAAAATCGTGAGTTTTACAAAGGGGAAAGGTTAGTTCGTGTCCCCAATTGCTTGACCTGCTTGGCTCTATTTCGGTGATACTATGTGTATCATTGGGGGTAGCGTTGCTGAACAAAGCGATTTCGATAATAAACATGCATGAGTTTATTAAAGATATGACATAAGTATATATTAAAGAAATAATTTTTAGATGAACCGACGACTGTGACGTGGTTCAGGACATTGCAACCTCTCTTGCTTCGGAATTTTGAGGGTCCTCCTCAAAATTCTGCCCCAGTTTACTGGGCTGCTGCTTCTGACGGTTGCTTGCGATGACTGGCTGAAGTTACTTCGGACTCCTCAAAATTCTGCCCCAGTTTCCAATTGCGGGGGGAAATGAAAATTTTATTGAATTGTGACCGAACCCATAAGGCTGCCTACGTATCCCCTCTTAAACGGGAATCAGGTCAGACGTAGTTCAAATACATCATATAGGAAAGCACAAAGATTACACATAATAGCGCTTGACTGCATCCGAATTAATTGTTTTGGCCAGACTTCTCCATCCATTTCTGCAAGTATAAGAGCTCCTCCTGTCAGAACCCGGTGAACCATGTATGGACCTTGCCAGTTGGGAGAGAATTTCCCTTTGGCTTCATCTTGATGCGGGAAGATTTTCTTTAATACCAGTTGTCCCGGTGTGAACTGTCTCGGCTTGACTCTCTTGTTGAAGGCTCTGGACACTCTGTTCTGATAAAGCTGACCATGGCAAACTGCATTCATTCTTTTTCCATCTATAAGAGCTAGCTATTCGTAACGACTCTTCACCCATTCTGCGTCGTCGAGCTCAGCTTCTTGTATAATCCTTAAGGAAGGAATTTCTACTTCGGCGGGAATAACTGCCTCTGTACCCTAAACCAGCATATAGGGTGTTGTCCCGGTTGATGTGCGAACTGTGGTGTGATACCCCAATAAAGCAAATGATAGCTTCTCATGCCACTGCTTATGCTTCTCTACCATTTTCCTCAGTATCTTCTTAATGTTCTTGTTGGCGGCTTCCACAGCTCCATTCATCTGGGTCCTGTAGGTTGTGGAATTCTTGTGTTTGATCTTGAAGGTTTCACACATAGCTTTCATTAAGTCATTGTTGAGGTTGGAGCCATTATCAGTAATGATTGACTCCGGGATCCCGAACCGACAAACAATACGGTCGCGGACAAAGTCTGCCACGACTTTCTTAGTCACTGCTTTGTAGGATGCTGCTTCGACCCATTTGGTAAAATAATCAATTGCCACTAGGATGAATCTGTGCCCGTTGGAAGCGGCAGGTTCGATTGGTCCAATAACATCCATTCCCCAAGCGGCGAACGGCCATGGTGAGCTTGTTGCGTTAAGCTCATTTGGAGGTACCTTTATCATGTCTGCATGTACTTGACAGCGGTAGCATTTTCGGACGTACTAGATGCAGTCCGTTTCCATGGTCATCCAAAAGTAACCGGCACGAAGGATCTTCTTTGCTAAGACAAAACCGTTCATATGTGGACCACAGGTCCCGGCGTGAATTTCCTCTAGCAGTTTAGATGCTTCCTTTGCGTCGACACACCTGATTAGTCCCAAATCAGGAGTCCTCCTATACAGGATTCCTCCACTGTGGAAGAAATTATTGGACAGCCTCCGAAGTGTGCGTTTGTGAATAGGATTTGCAAGCTCTGGGTATTCTCCTTTTGCCAAATATTCCTTGATGTCATGAAACCAAGGCTTTCCATCTGCTTCTTCTTCAACATGAGCACAGTAAGCGGGCTGATCATGGATCTTTACTGGAATAGGATCTATGAAGTTTGTATCTGGATGTTGTATCATGGACGATAGGTAGCCAATGCATCGGCAAACTCATTTTGGACTCTGGGAACATGCTGGAACTCTGTCTTTGTGAACCTCTTTCTCAACTCCTATACATGGTGCAAATAAGGGAGTATCTTGGAATTCTTGGTTGCCCATTCTCCTCGTACCTGATGTATGAGTAGGTCTGAGTCCCCAATTACTAGAAACTCTTGGATGTTCATGTCAATGGCCATCTTGGGCCCTAAGATGCAGGCTTTGTACTCGGCCATATTGTTGGTGCACAGAAACCTGAGTTTGGCAGACACCGGATAATGCTGACCGGTTTGTGATACTAGGACGGCCCCTATGCCAACTCCTTTGAAATTTGCTGCTCCGTTGAAAAACATTCTCCAACCGTCATAGGATTCTGCAATATCTTCTCCTATGAATGTTACCTCTTCGTCAGGGAAATACGTTTTCAGGGGTTCGTATTCTCCATCTACGGGGTTTTCCGCAAGGTGATCTGCTAGTGCCTGTCCCTTGACTGCTTTCTGAGTTACGTAGACGATGTCGAATTCACTCAACAGGATCTGCCACTTGGCGAGCTTGCCAGTGGGCATGGGCTTCTGAAAGATGTATTTCAAAGGATCCATCCTTGATATGAGATATGTAGTATAGGCACAGAAGTAGTGCCTCGGCTTCTGGGCTACCCAAGTTAATGCACAACAGGTGCGTTCTAACAGAGAATATCGGGCCTCATATGGAGTGAACTTTTTGCTGAGGTAGTAAATTGTCTGTTCTTTCTTTCCTGTCTCATCATGCTGCCCCAGGACGCAACTGAAGGCACCATCCAACACTGCGATGTAGAGTAGCAGAGGTCTCCCTGGTTCAGGCGGGACCAAGACTGGTGGCGTTGACAAGTATTCCTTAATTCTGTCGAAAGCTTTCTGGCAGTCATCAGTCCATTCGGTGGTGGCATCCTTCTTCAACATCTTGAAGATTGGCTCACAGATAACTGTAGATTGTGCTATGAACCGGCTGATGTAGTTAAGTCTCCCCAGGAAACTCATTACATCCTTTTTGTTCCTTGGCGGTGGCAATTCTTGAATGGCTTTGATCTTTGGTGGATCCAGCTCTATTCCCCGTCGACTCACAATAAACCCAAGCAACTTTCCAGCTGGAACCCCGAATGCACACTTTGCGGGATTCAGTTTCAGGTTGTATCTTCTCAGTCTGTTGAAAAACTTCCTCAGATCTTCCATGTGATCAGTGGCTTTCTTGGACTTGATGATGACATCATCCACATATACTTTGATCTCCTTGTGTATCATGTCATGAAAAATGGTAGTCATGGCCCTTATGTAGGTGGCCCCTGCGTTCTTAAGGCCAAATGGCATCATCTTGTAGCAGTACATTCTCCACGGCGTAATGAAAGCCGTTTTCTCAGCATCTTCCTCGTCCATCCAGATCTGATGATAACCAGCGAAACAATCCACAAATGATTGCAGCTCATGCTTGGCGCAGTTGTCTATTAGGATATGTATGTTTGGCAAGGGGAAGTCGTCTTTTGGACTGGCCCGGTTGAGATCCCGGTAGTCGACACAGACTCTAACCTTCCCGTCCTTCTTTGGTACTGGCTAACCACGTTGGATATTCCACCACCATGAGAACCTTAGCTTTGACCTGCTTAGTGACTTCTTCCTTGATTTTCAAACTCATGTCTGGCTTGAACTTTCTGAGCTTCTGTTTTACTGGCGGACAGGCTGGATCGTTTGGCAATTTGTGAGCCACAATAGATGTACTCAGACCGGTCATGTCGTCGTACGACCAGGCGAATATGTCCTCATATTCTCTTAGAAACTCTGTGTATTCTTCCTTTTCTGATGGTGACAAATGAACGCTGATTCGTGTTTCTTTGATGTTTTCTGCATCTCCCAGGTTAACAATCTCAGTCTCGTCCAGGTTGGACTTAGGTCTGTTCTCAAAATTCTCAACCTCTGTAACAATCTCTTCCGGTATGTCGTCTTCCTCTGAATCTATATCCGTTTGTTGCGTTGTCTCGTTGCATGTCACAGTCATTGGTTCATCAAGATAAGTAATAGTAATGCTGTATAAGTAAAGTAATGAGAGAAAATAATAAGAGTAAGATTTATAAGAAAACCGAAATGCTTTGATAAATTCCATAACTGTTTTTGAACATTTGAGCTCTTTTTTACAAAAAAAAAATGCGAAAGGAAAGTCAACTAGTAAAAATAAAAGATAATGCATGATGCTTCTTCAGCCTTGCTACCCCGAGGATCGCCGGGCTCTGATGGTTCTGATAGTCCAGTTATTGAGGCTTGCTCCTCTGCATACAGCTTGTATGGAAGGGCCTTCCTCCCCCTCCTCCTCGAAAATGACACAACAATCCTTATTATCATCTTCCAAGAACAAATTCGTGACTGCTGCCAGTGCTTCCTCTTCTTCTGACTCATAGATAACTTCGGCCGGTTGGAAAGTCTGCTCCAAGCGGGGTATTGGCTGGTCCAATGGGTAGTAAAGACCGCGCCATGGTGGCGACCAGTCGTTGAACTCTTTCCAGGTATACTCATACCCTAATCCGAAGGTGGTGCCATGTTTCTTGAGCTTGATGGGCTTAGAGATTCCTTGGAGATTCTTGCCAAGTCCCTTGCCAGGTTCATATCCGCTCCATTTTAGTATGCTTTCAATTTTGTTGTCCCACCATTTATCCTTATCAACGACGTTGACTCACTCGATGTGGTGGTAAGTTTACCCGCCTATCCTCCTTCTGCCTCCTATTGCTGGGATAGTCTGGCGACTGTATATGGGATTGCTACCGTCGCTGTGAATGATCACCTCTTGGTGGTTCCACTCAAACTTCACTACCTGATATAGTGTTGATGCTACAGCCCCAGCGACATGAATCCACGGTCGTCCCAACAACAAATTGTAAGATGCTGGCACGTCTATTACTTGAAAGTCAACATCGAACCAAGCTAAGTTCCCCAATGGTGGACCTTTGAGAACCGTCGAAAGCTTTGACGTTGATGGCCCCATCCTTCATCTCATGCAGCCCCTTTCCTAATGTCCTAAGTGTTACCAGCGGACAAATGTTGAGGCTGGACCCTCCGTCAATCAGGATCCTGGTGATAAAATAATCTTCGCACTGCACGGTGATGTGCAACGCCTTGTTGTGACTCAACCCTTCTGGCGGCAGCTCATCTTCATGAAAAGTGATCTTGTGACTTTCCAATACCTGGCCTACCATGTTTGCCATCTCTCCGCCGGTGATGTTACTTGGTACATATGCCTCGCTCAGCACTCTTAACAAGGCATTCTTGTGTGCATCGAAACTTTGTAGCAAGGCAAGGATAGAAATCTGTGCCGGTGTTTTGTTCAGCTGATCAATGACTGAGTATTCTTTGGCTTGTATCTTTCTCCAGAGATCGTCGGCACCAATTTCAGTGATGGTTGGCCGACTAGAGGCCTGCTTGCTTGACTCAGCCACATGTTCCGGGGTGTAAACTCTACCGGTTCTTGTCATACCCTGTGCCGCAACAGCTTCCCCGAACTTGACCTTCCCTTTCTTCTGGATTCGGCTGTGTAGTCCCATGGTATAGCCTTTGTATGGAACGGTGTTATGTCTGACATTGCCACTAGAATTGGTATGGCTATCTTTACCCCGAACGAAGCAGGCCCCTTAGGCGGTAAAACTATAACTTCAAAGGGTGTAGGCGCGTTTGCTGGCGACATAAACTCAACTTCAGTCGGCGCTGGCATCTTTGTAGAGGAGGGTGCTTCAAACTCGAGTGGCATGGACATGTTTACCTCGGCGTCCCCAGAAGGCTGAATCTGGACCACAATCGGATTAAGGGTGACTACTGGCTTCTTTGGATCGTCGCCTTCTGTGATTAAACCAATTGATCCCTTGGGGTCCCAGTCATCCTCTATCTCGATCATGTGAACACCTCCGCCCTTGTGGTCTGGCAGAGGGTTATTGCGGACATTTGGAGCAGGCTCCTTTGCTACAATGATCTTATTGTCAATCAAAGTCTGGATCTTATCCTTCAGAGAGCGGCATTCATCAATGGTATGTCCTTTCATGCCGGAATGGTATGCACAGGATTTATTTGGATTGACCCACTGAGAAGGGTTTTCTCGGGTTATGGCAGGGATAGGGGTGACATAACCAGCAGCTTTGAGCCTTTCGTACAGCCGGTCAATTGGTTCAGCAATGGCGGTATACTGTTTGGGAGGTCTACGGTCGAAATTTGGTCGAGGTCTAGGGAAGCTTTGACGTGGGGGAGGTGATTGATAGTAGGACGGTTGGGTGTTGTAGGCTTGGTAAACATGTGCTAGTTGGGAGTATTTGGGTGACGTGGGCTGATATGCGGGAGGTGGAGCTGACTGATAAGTGGGTGGTGGAGTATGGTAAGAGGGTGAGGGCGCTTGGTAATTTGGAGTAGGTTGATATGTGGGTGGAGGCATTGGATAGGTTTGACATTTGATAGGGGATTTGGTCCTCTGCGCAACAATTACAGCACCTACGTACCTTTTCTTGGACGTACCACCAGACTGTAAAGCCTTATTGGTATCTTGCAAGGCTTCAAAGTTCGTAACCATAACACTCTTGATGCCTTCCTCGATCCTTTCTCCTAGCTTGATGATATCAGAAAATTTATAATTCTCAATCAGCATCAGCCTCTCATAATACTGTGGGTCTTGGGCCCGAACGAAGAATTTGTTCATTTGCTCTTCTTCCAAAGCAGGCCTAACCTTAGCAGCTTCTGACCTCCATCGAGTAGCATACTCACGGAAGGTCTCCGTGGGTTTCTTCTTCAAGTTTTGGATATAGAACACATCTGGTGCATTCTCTGTGTTGAACCTGAATCTGTCCATAAAATCGGACGCCATGCTTACCCAGTTTGACCACTTCTTTGGATCTTGGCTAATGTACCAAGATAAAGTGTCTCCCTTCAGGCTCCTCATAAAAAGCTTCATGCGGATTTTCTCGTCTCTTCCTACTCCGACCAGCTTGTCACAGTATGTTCTCAAGTGAACCCTTGGATCCCCTGTACCATCAAACATCTCGAACTTGGGAGATTTGTACCCTTCGGGCAGTTCGACATCGGGCTGTATGCAAAGATCTTCATAGTTTAGCCCCTCAATTCCCTTACTACCTTCAACGCCTTGAATCCTGCTAGTCAATTTTTTAAGCTCTTCGGCCAGATTTCTGATGAGCAAGTCCTTACCCTCGGACTCGGGTGTGCTTGAGATGGGCTGGGTGGAGTGTGGCACAGTCTCCACGTAGATGGGGGTATTATGTTGGGTGTGGCAGTGGTCGTTTGTGGAGTTCTAGGATGAGCAGTGGGGTGTTATTTGAGGTATGGAAGGTATTGCAGTGGTGGTGAGGAGCGGGATGGTTTTGTTGCTTTGGGATGCTTTGTGGAGGTACAGGATTCTAGTATTTGGGAAAGTAACCTCTGGAGTGGTGAGGGAAAATGACAGATTTGCCATATTCCGGACTTAATCAAGTTCTTCCTAAAACTTCAACAGCTTTTGTTCTAGTTGGGATGCATTCTCCTTGGGGACCAGAGTACCACGAGTGACCTCTACCCATTCAGCTGAGTTGTTCGAATCTTCCATTTTTCCTTTGCTTTTGTGTCTGACAGGACTGGGAGGAGGAGTAGGTGGAGGGCCCCTGGATCTCGTAAAATATGATGACGTTGCCAGAGTTCACGAACTAACCTTTGGGGAGGGGAATAAACAAAAGTAAAACAAAAGGTAACAAGTCAGTAAGGATTAAAAAAAATGTTGCAATATTTAAACACATAGTGCTGAAATATAAAGCGCGTCCTAATTTTGGGGACCTCGTTGTGCCCGAGGTAGGCCTAGCGACAAGTTAATTTTGGAGAACTTAGAATGCTAAATGCCTCATTTTATTGATAAAAGATAGACGAATCCCAAAACGACACTAAATAATAAGAAAATAAAAAGTCACTAATGGCCATTGGCCTTATTACATCTCATAAAGAAAAAATGAAAATTCCTATCTATTTGGTCCCGGAGGGACCTTCCCCAGACTCGGCATTGTTGACTCCATCGAACAGCTCTCCCAGCTTGCGTAGTCCTAGTAGCAAGTAGGCTCTGGCCAGATGTCCGCCTTCATTTCCTTCAGCAGTCCGGTAGTCTTCGACCCTCTTCAGAAACTTCTTTTCCAATTCCATTATACCTCGTTCCAGGTAGGCCAATCGCTTGTTGGCGCTGACAGCCATATCCTTCCATTCTTCAATTAGTTTTTGATTGGCTTCTTGTATTTCACGGTGCTCACTTTCACATTCCCGAATCCTCTTGCGCAGTTGGTTGTACTTGACCTGTGCTTCAGCCTTTTCATTGATGATCCTGTGACCTCAAACAAACCCGGGTTGACCCAGACCATTGTGATTGTCCTCCAGCCAGCCTGAGTAGTGTGGGGTGGATGTGGGTGACCATGCCGAATCTAGGGACTTCGTGCCTCATATTTCTGCAAGCAAAAAGGTTAGGCCCTTACCTACACCAGACTCGACTATTTAGTATCAACAATTGGCATAAAAGTATTTTAGTTCTCCAAATAAATGCACAAAACGTGGTAGTGTCAGTTTGGGTTTTGGGAAAACCCAGTGGACTTTGGACAAGGCTATCTTAAAGAGTCATTGTGCGGACAACATAACTGACTCGGCTAGGTTTGACCATGATGCATGAACAATTAAACAGAGTAAAGTTTCTATGGGGTATTAGACTGGTACCCTTGAGCGGACAACTCAAGAGGGAAAGGCGCGGAACCGTCGTTCTACACCGTTGATCGACTGGTTTTACAGCAAANTGATATCTACTCGATTTCAGAAAGAATTAAATGAATTGAATACATACTGATTAGACGGGGTTACCAGATTATTAATAAAAACAAACTTTAGCAAAAGTTACAGGTTCTGCAAGCATTATTACTAGTGTTAGACTCACAAGCGAGTGGAAACGTTTCAGACTTGGTTGATAGTTCCTATAGGCATGCTTTCTACGCGTGGTTGATTTTAAACACTTTTATAGATATGAAAAAAAAATGCAGAAAACCTACAACATGATATCTAGGTGTTACATTTTATTACAAACGTGACATCTGATTACATTTTTGGTTATTAGGACCTATAGACAAGTTTGCCTAGTGAAAAGCGGGTATGCAAGAATCGGAAGGGACTTATAGGCATATTTTCTACATGCGTGTGCAGAAGCTATAGACATAATATCTACATGAAAGTGCAGGATCCCTATAGTCATGGCATCTAAATGAGAATGCTGAAGTTCTTATAGACATGGTAACTAAATGAAAAATGCAAAAAATCTTATAGGCATGGAAACTACATGAAAAATGCAGAAATCTTATAGGCATGGTAGCTATATGAAAAATGTAGAAATTAGAGATTCCTATGGACAAGTTATCTACCCTTTTTACATGCATGATTACCCCTCCCTTTTCACTAACCATCCCCGAAATTTTATTACAAAGTTATTACAGTCCAAAGAAAATAAAGAAAATACATTAGAAATTGAAAATTACAACCAGGGAGAGCCTGATTCAGACGTCCTGTCTGAATTATGAAGTAAACCAACTCCAAAGATCAGATTTCAAAGCCTTTCTCTCATTTGGGGTGTGTCAGGGTTCCCTAAGAGCCTCACATGAACTCCGGGCAGTGCCTACACCCCAAATACATCACCATATTAAGCCAAAGTGCAGTGTGGAAAAGTCAACCCTCAAGTGTACAAGTTCAGAGGGATCTCAGGGTCCCAAGGCAAGGCTCACAGGAGGGGGGCATAACCTAGGAACTAAGAGAGAGTGCAAGTGCAGGATTCTGAAAGGGGAAAGGGGAAAGGGAAACAGTTCACATTGGTACACATAGGGGTATAGGGAATGGGGAGTTGCAAGAAGTAAAGAGCAGGCTAGTGGGCATAACCCAACAATGGGAGATGCTGGCACACCCATAAGCCTACTGGAACACATTGTTTAGAGGTCAGGATCCCCTAAGGGATCAAGTTTAATCCATAGACAATAACTTGTATATTGCCATGTTTTAAACTGTAACTCAAAGCACACAAAGGGAATAAGGAGGAGGGGTTCATAACAGAAACAAGCAAAAGAAAACAACATGCTAGTTTAAGTATTTAAATCTGCAGAAGTAATAGAGTAGACATAGATGTAGAAAGCTGTAAGTAAACACATTGTGGTGATGCTGAAAATTAAATTAGAACATACCAGTTTCAAAGGAAACAGACAAAGAGAAATGCAGTAGTCTTGTGAAAGCCACAGAATAGACAAGAACAGAGTGCTAGTAAGAGTTAAGAAGAGATTGTAAAGTAGTAGTGGAAAGAAAAGTAGTGTATTTATAGTGCAGAAATAAGGTAAGAAAATAGTTTGAAAACTGATTGTCAATCAATTGCACAAGGCTTCGCTTAATTAAGGGATTCAGGTTCAAACGAGTAAAACCAATTAAGGAAAGAAATTAATCAAACACTTTGTGCAAAGTAGTAAATTAGGGGCAAATACATAAAGGCTATTTAAGGACAAGGTCTTTGAGACACACGGTTGTGCAATTTAAGGAAAGAAAATCAATTAACAGCCAAGAAATCTGAGGCCAGAGATTTTGTACGAATGAACCAAGTCAGAAAGATGGGAAAGATTTTTAACTTAAGGAAAATCAGCAAGCAAATCAATTAGACCTATTTAAAAGGAATTCTGAATCAATCACATGTTTGAAAACCTTTTTTGAAGAAAGATTCATCACATATAAAAGCATACAGACATGTTAAACATGAAGGAAACTTTGTCATGCCCTTGTTAAAATCAGTAGAAAGAATCCAGTGTAGAAGAGTTTAGCAAAAGGTTCAAAATGTATGAAAACAAAGGTGTAAACTCAGTTCAGAGACTCAAAGTTAGTCTGGCGGAGTTAGGGGTTTCGAAATGAAACCCTAGTTCAAGCAAACCATAAGCAGAGATGAGAGGGCGGGCAATTGAATCAAAATCATGTTCAGAAGTTTCAGAAAAGGACGGGCTTCTTCAACAACAGAACTTATGAAGAATATGATAGCAAAGTGACATGCAATCACAGTAGAAGGATTCAAAGAACATAATGGCAAATACTGATACGAACAGTAGAAAAAGCATGCTTAGAAGAAACTTAAATAGGGCTCAGTAGAAGGCAAACAGAGAAACTTAAAAACTTAGCAGGAAAATACAGTAAAAGAACACAAGAACACCGGAAAAGTATAGCAGAAAAGCATATAGGAAAACACAGTAAGATAAACATATATGAACATGGTAAAAATACAGTAGAGAAGTCTACGAGACCATAGTATAGGAAAACACAGTAAGAGAAGCATACAAAAGGTGATACGAGAACACAGCAGAGGCAAACACACGAATAACAAAGAAGAAAAATCATAAAACACTTAAACACTTTCCAGAAAACCCTAAATCGGAAAAGAAGGGTGTTGAAAGTAATTTTCAAAATAAAAGTTAGGGAAATCGTTTGAAAACTCAAGTAGAGCATAGATACACAACAGATCTAAAAAGAATCGGAGAAAAACCTCGAAAGGTTAGGGTTTCAGAAGAACCCTAGAATGAGAAAGGCTTTGAAAAGGTCATTGACCTGAGTCGGAGAAGTTAGAATCAGGCTCAGAAGACCAGGATACGCCGGAGCAAGGCCGGAGATGGTCGTGAAACCTCGAGCCGGCAAAGGTCTGGATGAAAAATCTTCGAGGTCAGACCTCAAATCTTCAGGTACCAGGCACATAGGAGTAATAGGAGGAGAGTATCGGACTCCCATGGCCTGAGAAGCCATGATTTCCGATGGGTTTCACGGTGGAGGTGGTAGGAGACGATTAGGGTTCCAGGAAAGTTCGAGAGAGTTTGAGAGAAGGGGGTGTTTAGAGGCGGCTGATTAAGTGAAATGATTTTAGGGTTGGGGGGTTTGGAAGTTAAAAAAGGAAGGGGGAATTGTGGCCGTTGATCAAAATGATCAACGACCTGGATAAAAAAAAAGGAGAGCCGGGCGGGTTTTTTAATTGGGTCATGGGCGGGTAAATTTAGGGTTTGGTCCGGTCCAATTGGGATTGAAATTGGGTAGATGGGGTGGTCTATTTGGGCTACAATTGAAATGAAATAGGGCTAGATTTTAAATAGCCACTTTTTTCCTTTTTATTTTATAAAAATAGTAAAATGATTTCTGAAAATAAATTAAAGGTAATAAATTAATTAATAATATATAAATATTAAATTAAAAATACTAGAATCAAATTGGTAATTATAAACGCCATTAATTCTTAAAATAGGCTAATATTGTAATTATATACAATTTAATTTTAAAAATACTAAATAAGTTTGTAAAAAATGCGCAAAATTACCTTAGCTATATTTTGGGATAAGTATCAGCTAAAAATGATAATTTGAGGAATAATAATGGTTTTTTGTATAGCTAAAATAGGGCAATAAGTTGATTTAAAAATCTTTCAAAAATTAGAAAAAATACTAAAACAAGGACACACTTATATATGTAGACATATGTTATTTTGAAAGTATTTTGCATATAAAAAATATACAGGGAAAAAATTGGGTATCAACAGCTGCCCCTCTTTACTCGGGAAGGATGAAAGAGTTGTCGGGTAAAGACATGATGACCAATTTTGACCGAACGAAATATTTTGAAGAAAATCTGGCCGTGCTCCGGCTTCTGAGCTGCCTACATATCCCTGGTCTTACAGGAAT
>NW_017670366.1:725221-743337 GCF_001879085.1 Nicotiana attenuata | reverse complement strand
ATTCGTTAAAAATGGACTAATATTGACAATTATATAGCAATTTAGACTTTAAAATACTAAATAAGTTTGTAAAAAATGTAGCAAAAATTTACCTTACCTATATTTTGGTATAAATATGGAAATACAATAAATGAATCACAAAAATGATCATTTGGGAAATATATTGAGTTTTATGATAAATAGGGCAATAAAATTGGTTCAAAAATCTTTAAAAATTAAAGAAAAAATAGGGAAATTCTTGGACATACTTATATATGCATTCCTATGCTATTTGAAAGGTATTTTGTATATATAAAAATATACAGGGAAAAATTGGGTATCAACAGAGGTCGTATAGTGAAATCCAACTCTTGCTATAACTTCACTGCTAATGATCATAATTGGCAAGGAGATGGGGATTCTGGAAGAGCAATTAAACAGAAAGCAGCCGGGTTGATTGAGCTTGATGACTTCTCAGCCATGAGAGCTGATATAGCAAAATTGGCAAATCAGATGAATAGAATGACAATGCAACAACCACAACAGATGCAACATATACAACAGATGTTTATTTGCTGCGAACTATGCGGTGATAGTCATATGAGCGACATGTGCCCCACAAATCCTGAATCTATATACTATGTGGGGCAACAGAGTAGAGGTCCAATGAATCAACATGCACAATATAGGAACACTTACAATCCAAATTGGAAGAATCATCCCAACTTCTCATGGGGCGGAAATCAGCCGAATAGAATTACTATCGGCCCCAAGGAAATTTCAATCAACCTCAGAAGCCACCCCAACAGATAGAAGAGAGTACGAATGACTTGCTAAAGAAGTTGTTGCTTGACAATCAACAGCTCAGGACCGATTTCAGAAATCTTGAGAGGCAAATGGGGCAGTTAGCAGCAAATCAAAATACTAGACCTGCAGGCGCTCTTCCCTGTGATACAGAGAAGAACCCTCAAGTTAATGCAGTTACACTCAGAAACGGGGGGGAACTAGGGAAGTGCCAAAGAAGAGAAAAAACAAGCCTATACTTGAGGGGGAGTTGATTCCTAAGGCAACACACGAGTCAAAGAAATATGAAGCAAGTTCAGAACCAGTGGAGGCTGCAAGGCCACCCCCACCTTTCCCCCAGAGATTGCAGAAAAAGAATGATGATCGCATGTTCAGCAAATTTCTCTCTATGTTGAGTCGGGTTCAATTGAATATTCCATTGGTGGATGTACTTCATGAAATTCCAAAGTATGCTAAGTATATAAAAGATATAGTGGCTCACAAGAGGAGATTGACTGAATTCGAGATAGTTGCACTTATTGAGGAGTGCACTTCAAGGGTCCAAAACAAGCTTCCTCAAAGCTTAAGGATCCTGGCAGCTTCACCATCCCTAATAGAATTGGTAATATTGATGTGGGTCATGCTCTTTGTGATTTGGGGGCGAGCATAAATCTGATGCCCTTGTCCTTGTTCAAGCAATTGGGTCTGGGAGCTCCTCGACCAACCACTGTGATGTTGTAGCCAGCTGATAGGTCCATAGCATACTCTCAAGGAGTGATTGAAGATGCGTTGCTGCAAATTGGGAAATTCATCATCCCAACAGACTTCATTATCCTAGATTATGAGGCTGATGAACAGGTACCGATCATATTGGGACGACCTCTTTTGGCTACTAGTGATGCAATTATTAAAGTGAGAGAGGGAAATATGATTTTGAGGGTGGATGACGAGGAAGTAGTCTTTAATGTATACAAAGCAATCCAACTTCCCCGCCACTATGAGGAGCTCTCGATGATATCTGTTGTGGAAGTGGATGAGCAACTTCTTGACACGAGTGTATATCTAGACGATTCTCTAGAGATAGCACTCATGTTGTTCGATAGCTTGGAGATTGATGATGAGGTTGAGGAGATGATACATATCCTAGATGCATCCTGTGCTTACATGCAGGGGATACACCCCTTTGAGCCCCTGAATAGACCAAGTGGGCCTCCTCCAAAGCCGTCAATTGAGGAAACTCCAAAATTAGAGCTTAAACCCCTGCCCGTTCACCTTCAATATGCTTATTTGGGCAGTTCTGACACTTTACCTGTTATTGTTTCTTCTGACTTGTCGAAATTGCAGGAAGAAAAGTTGTCGAGAGTGCTACGTGAGCACAAGCGAGCAATTGGGTGGACGATGTCTGACATTAAAGGCATTAGTCCAGCTTTTTGCATGTATAAAATCCTCATGGAGGACAGACACAAGCCAAGTGTAGAGAAACAATGCCAACTAAATCCAATCATGAAAGAGGTGGTAAGAAAAGAAGTGATTAAGTGGCTTGATGCAGGTATTGTATTTCCAATCTCTAATAGCAAATGGGTAAGCCTCGTCCAATGTGTACCTAAGAAAGGGGGGATGACTATAGTGGTTAATGAAAATAATGACTTGGTTCCCACAAGAACTGTTACTGGGTGAAGAATTTGAATAGATTATAGAAAATTGAACAATGCCACCCGAAAGGACCACTTCCCCCTCCCCTTTATTGACCAAATGCTTGATAGATTAGCTGACCAGGAATACTACTGTTTCCAAGATGGTTATTCGGGGTATAATTAGATTGCTATAGCCCCAGAGGACTAAGAGAAAACCACATTTACGTGTCCCTATGACACGTATGCGTTCAAGAGAATGCCCTTTGGTCTCTGTAATGCACCTGCGACTTTTCAAAGGTGTATGATGGCTATTTTTACTGACATGGTTGAAATATTTGTGGAAGTGTTCATGGATGATTTTTCTGTGTTTGGATGCTCTTTTGATAATTGTTTATTGAATCTTGATAAAGTGTTTGCTAGGTGTGAAGAGACGAACTTGGTGCTAAACTGGGAAAAGTGCCATTTCATGGTACATGAAGATATAGTCCTGGGGCACAAGGTGTAGTGGTTTGCAGGTAGACAAAGCGAAGGTGGAGGCGATTGAAAAATTGCCCCCACCGACATCCGTCAAAGGCTTCGCAGTTTCCTGGGCCATGCAGGTTTTTATCGTCATTTCATTAAAGATTTTTCGAAGATTTCTTCTCCTTTGTGCAGGCTTCTTGAGAAAGATGTCCCCTTCAAGTTTGACGATGCCTGTCTGAAAGCATTTGAGGAGCTGAAGGGAAGGTTAGTGACTGCACCAATTATCATTGCTCCGGATTGGGAGCAGCCATTTGAGTTGATGTGCAATGCGAGTGACATAGAAATCGGAGCTGTTTTGGGGCAAAGGAGAAATAAAATCTTTCACTCCATTTACTATGCGAGAAAAATTCTGAATCCAGCACAGATGAACTACACAGATAGTGAAAAAGAGTTGCTTGCAGTGGTGTGGGTGTTTGACAAGTTCAGATCCTATCTAGTGGGAACCAAAGTCATTGTCTACACAGATCATTCAGCTATCAGATACTTGTTTGAAAATAAAGATGCCAAGCCGAGGCTGATTCATTGGATCCTCCTCTTGCAAGAGTTTGACTTAGAGATCCGAGATCGAAAAGGGACAGAGAATCAAGTGGCTGATCACTTGTCCAGGTTAGAAAATCGGAGCCATGTAGCTGAAGGAGGGTCAATCAAAGAAACATTTCCTAATGAGCAGTTATTAGCAATCACCTCAAGTGAAGCCCCGTGGTATGCAGATTATGTGAATTTTATTGCAAGTGGGGTGACACCACCAGAATTGACACCCGATAATAGAAGAAGGTTCCTACATGATGTGAGGCTCTACGTGTGGGATGAGCCATTCTTATATAGGCTATTCGCAGATCAGTTGGTACGGAGGTGTGTCCCTGAGTAGAGATGAATGCAATACTGCATGACTGTCATGCTTCACCATACGGAGGTCATCACGGTGGGGATACAACCGCCCAAAAAGTGCTACAATCAGGTTTTTATTGGCCAAAATTGTTTAAGGATGCACATGCCTTTGTTAAAAAATGTGACAGATGCCAAAGAACCGGAACAATCACGAAGAAGCACGAGATGCCTCTGCAAAATATTCTGGCAGTGGAGCTTTTTGATGTTTGGGGGATTGATTTCATGGGACCGTTCCCATACTCTAATGGTCACAAGTACATCTTGGTGGCGGTCGACTATGTTTCTAAGTGGGTGGAGGCCATTGCTCTTCCTACTATGATGCAAAGGTCATGGTAAGCTTTGTAAAGAAGCACATCTTCACACACTTTGGGACTCCAAGAGTGTTGATAAGTGACGAAGAAACTCACTTCTGTAACAAATTGCTGAATAATGTTCTTGCAAAGTATGGAGTTAAGCACAAGAGTGATGAGTTTCGATTTGTCACGACCAAAAATCGCAAGTCGTGATGGCACCTAACTCAACTGCTAGGTAAGCCAACTAACATGAACAACACAATACGACTGAGATAATAAAAAAAATAGAGAATAGCTAACTGAACCTTTACAAGTTTACCAAGACCTGGTAGTACGAATCACGTGCTTCTAAGATTTGGAATTTCAAACTGATACAAATAAATACATGTTCTGTTTGAAGATTACATAAACAGACTAGCAATAATCTAAACTACCGAGGACAAGTGGCAGCTATATCCAAACGCACGAACATCTTCCGAATCAGCACCCCCTGTCACCAGCAACTCCGCTCCAAAATTTGCACGGGACGTGTAGAAGTGCAGTATCAGTACAACCGACCCCATGTACTGGTAAGTATTTTGTCTAACCTCGTCGAAGTAGTGATGAGGCTTTTAGTTAAAAAGGATGCTTATTCAAATAACATGTATATTAGATTAACAGTAAAGCAGTTCAAAGTATAACGGATAAAAGTATCATATACAACCCGGCGTGTCAGACAATGAATATTATAAAGAACCACAGTAGAGTATTTACGATCTTCCCTGGTATGAGATATATGTCTAAAATGTCAAAATATCAAATCACATGGCACGGTAAAACCCTTCGTGCTTTTATCTCATCCTCACCATGTATAAATAAATTTATGAAACAACTCAATTAGCACGGCAACACCCTTCGTGCGTTCAACTCATCCTTTTCAAGTAATCGTATAACAGTACCAACCATATCACAGGAACACAATAATAGGAATTACTAAGTAGGAAATACGCCAGTAACAACAGTGGACAAGGAAACACATGTGGATCACAGTAATGGACTAAGCGGAAAGCACGTGAGTAACAACAACAATTGGAAAACAGGGAATATCAACTTCAATTAACTAGCATATTGGAGGCCTAAGTACAAATATAACAATTAAGAAGAAAATACAGGTTCTTTGCAAGTTAACAAGTAAAGGCATGAATGGCTAGCATACTGGATGGCTTATACTAAAGTGCAACAGAATAGATACCACATGAGTATATTTATAAAAGCAGGAATAGACATGTTAATTTCAAGTTAAGCAAGTAAAGGACATGGACAGTGTAACAACAATTGAGATAAAGTCAAGTACAGGACTATAACAACAAGTCACACCAAATATGTATATACAACAATAAAATTTCAAAGTAAGGGCACAACCGTATACACGGGAAACAAATATCATATCAGAATGCATGTCCCTCGTCCTCACCTGCACGGAAACACCCTTCGTGCCATGACCTCACCATAACATACAAGAATAACAATTTTAATGAAATGGCACGGCATCACCCTTCGTGCTTTTACTATCAAACGATATGGCACGGCATCACCCTTCGTGCTTTTACTCTCAATAATATGGCACGGCATCACCCTTAGTGCTTTTACTCTCAATAATATGGCACGGCATCACCCTTCGTGCTTTTACACTCAATAATGTAGCACGGCATCACCCTTCGTGCTTTTACACTCACCCTCACATGATGATGTATAAACAATGGCACGGCATCACCCTTCATGCCTTACACTCTTCCTTACCAAGCATATGTAAAACAATGACAAACAAGGCAGGAAGCATAAATGACATCAAGGAGAGTGTTTTTAACGGATATTCCAAACGATTCCCAATCACAATCTCCCAAGTCAACAATAATTCAACAACCCTCAAGAACCGTATTGTTCAAATACTTCCACAAATCTCACAAATGATCCACAACACCAATTATATAGCCTAGTGTCTCAAGAATATCGGTTGCAGTAATGTAGTTATGATTCCGCATTGAGATGACCGAATTAGAAACATCAATGTATTCTTACAGTTTCCATCAAGTTGATCAAGTTATAACAAACTAAGTCTTGATGTCTATCATTTAATATTATGTCCTTAGTATCTAAAATTCAAGTAACGCATTAAGCAGAATGTCACAAAATCCTACAAAACACAAATATAACATAATCCACCTCCCGAGCACAATTAACCCTGGCACATACATATACGCTCGTCACCTCATATATGTATCACCCCCGCACGTAGCAAACAAATGACAAATAGGAGGAAAAATTCCCTCAACAAAGCTAGGCAAAACACTTACCTCGATCCGGCTAACTCAACACTCAACTTAGCCTTTTCCTCTAAAAATTCGCCTCTGCTCGACTCAATCTAGCCATGACGACTTGAAACCACCACACAATGCAAGAGAAAATAATTTCAATTAATAAAGCTATGATTTTTATTCAATTTCTAAAAAGTCAACAAAAGTCAAACCCCGGGCCCGCCCGGTCAAAACCCGAGTCCAAGGGTAGGTCTTGACTACCCACAGCCTCACGAGTCCAAGTATGTGTTTTGTTTTCAACTCCAAATCTTATTCGACTTTCAAATCCCAAATTTTTATTTTTTCAAAACTTTGACAAAATCCCCAAATTTTTCCATATTTTCCCCATGAATTTGATGTTAAATCTTGTATAAAATCATGAAATATAGTTGTAAATTGATTAAAGATACTTACTCAATGATTTGGCATGAAAATGCCCTCTAAAAATCGCCCCACCTCGAAGCTAGGGTTCAAAAATATGAAAAATGAAGCAAAAACTCAGAATTCTCAGCACTTAACAGGCTGCAGATGTCGCATTTGCGAACAAAATATTGCATTTCCCAATGAACAGTGTTTTTGCAATTGCCATAAATGGTTGGCAATTGCGGATGAACAGTGTTTTCGCAATTGCCATAAAAGATTCGCAATTGCGAATGAACGGTGTCGCACCAAAAACCAGCATAACCCAAACTTCTACGAAATGATCCGAGACCACCCCGAAACTCATCCGGAACCTCCCAGACACAAACCATATATGAATTTCAATCATAAAACATGCTATGGACCTGCTCGGCGCACTCAAAACACTGAAAAGAAGTCATCTTGACCTGATATTGACCATGTTCAAACTCCCAAGTTTCTTAACTTTACTAGTCTCTCAACCAATGATCCAAAAATACACCCAAGCCCCTCGGGACTCCAAACCAAAAGTGCACACCAATATAAAAGCATCATACGAACTAGCTCGCGCGATCAAATCGCCAAAAGAACACCTAGAACTACGAATTGGACACCAAATCAAATGAAATTTTCAAGAAAGCTTTGAAATCACTATTTTTACCACCGGACGTCCGAATCATGTCAAACCGACTCCGTTTCCCACCAAATTTCACAGATAAGTCAAAAATATTGTATTGGACTTGTACCGGGTTCCGGAACAAAAATACGGACCCGGTATAAAAAATGCCAAACATTCCATCAATTCTTAAAAACATTAGATTTTTCAGACTTGTAATTTTCAATAAAAATTCATAACTCAACCTAGGGACCTCGGAATTCGATTTCGGGCATACGCTCAGATCCCATATTTCAATACGGACCCACCGAGACCGTCAAAATACGGGTCCGGGTCCATTTACTCAAAACGTTGACTGAAATCAACTAAAATTAACTTTTTAGGAAAAAATTCTTGTTTTAATCAGGTTTTTTTTTGCATATAAGCCTCCCGGGTCAATACCCGGACCGCGCACACAAATAAAGGAAGGCTAGAATGAGGCTCTAAAGGCTTCGAAACACAAAGTTTGGCTCTAAATCACCGAGCGAAGTGCAGATACTCAAAACGACCAGTCGGGTCGTTACACGATTGCACGCATATAAAAATGCCAAATTATATAAAGAAAAGACTAAGAGGTGGAATGACAAGCACATCCAACATCGAGAGTTTGAGCCGGGTCAAGAAGTTCTCTTGTTCAATTCGAGGTTGAAGCTTTTCCCCGGAAAGCTTAAGTCTCGTTGGGCAGGTTCTTTTGTTGTGGTAAGTGTGAGGCCTCATGGAGCTGTGGAACTGCATGATACGAGCTCAAGTGGTACATTCTTGGTAAATGGCCAGAGAACAAAACATTATTAGGGTGGTGACATTGCACGTCACAAGACCTCGGTGGACTTGGCCGATGCTTAAAAATGTGTTGAGTCGTGCCGCGACGTTAAATCAGGCGCTCGCTGGGAGGCAACCCAATTTTAACTGCTTTCGCAGCTTAGTATTTTTGTTTTCTTTTAGTTAGAGTAGACTAATTTTTTTGTTTTCTCTGTAGTTACAAAAATCTTAGGTGGTAATGGTGTGGGGTGTATGTATGTATTGAGTGCTCGGGTAGTCGGGATTTAAAAAATAAAAATTCGCGAATTGAGCGCCCCGCCCAGTACCCCATGCTGGCTGGGGCGCAATTTCCAGAATGCTCCAAAAGCCAAAGCCAGCCCCAGCGTGGGGCGCTGGGCTGGTGGGTCGGGTAGGTTTTTCTTATTTATTTATTTTTCATTTTATGTGTTTAATTATAAACCCAAACCCACATAACCCAACCCAATTACCCATATACACACACAACCTAACCCATACCCAATTATCCAAACCCTTCTCCCACCTAAATTAAAACAACGAAAAACTCACAAACCTCATTGTTCTCTCTGTCTCTCTCCCCGCCTTATCTCTCTATATCTCTCTATCTCTCTCAGATTCTTCAATCTTTCTTGCTCAATTAAATTTCAAGACTCAAAGGTATGTTCTTCTTGAACAATTTTCTTGTATTTTGGATTTTTTTGTGTAATGTTAGCTCTCCTTACCCAACAATCCCTAATCCCCTAGGTCTTAAACAAACTTTGATGTCGTTGTGGTGGTCTTAATATGCACGAAATTGGGTTCTAGAATTGGTTGTGAAGTTGTGTTTGAAGTAGTAAACTATTCCCTCTACTTCATGTAAATTTGGAAGGGCCACCTTGTTCCACCATTGTTGAAATAAAAGAAGCAAAATTAATGCCCACAAGGTGTTTGCTAAAATGCCTAAGAGAGTAAATTTGAACACCGGTGAAGTCTAAGTAGCCGAGTGTAGTTGTATATGATTTTGGGCGAAGTGTGGGGTGTTTGAGGGCGTGGTAACTTGTTGTAAACTATTGTAAGTCGTAGATAGTGTACTAAATTAGTGTAGTAATGTAGACTTTAGCTTTGATATGCTTGCACCATAGTTAAGCCATGTTAGACTAATTGAATTGTATGGCATAGGGAAGTCTTGAGTACCTA
Organism: Nicotiana attenuata; assembly: GCF_001879085.1. Lineage (NCBI taxonomy): Eukaryota > Viridiplantae > Streptophyta > Magnoliopsida > Solanales > Solanaceae > Nicotiana > Nicotiana attenuata. The sequence goes on along the minus strand of NW_017670366.1, from coordinate 733,898 downwards.
TAGCCTTGTGATGACACATTGGTGCATGTTGAGCCAATATTGTGATTCGATTATGCATAGCCTTCGGTTTTAATTGTGGGGTCCCCTCTTCCCCTCACGATGACCTTAGGCGAAATTTCTTGATTCACTCTCATCTTTGTGTTTGTCATGTGTAGGTTGCTATGGCTCGTGACAGTGCCGCTAAAGGAAAAGGGGTGGGTTAATCCTCCACTACTGCTCCCCCTCCAAAGAAACGCAAGCAAGGCGAGAGCTCTTCCCGACAAGCCAAAGGAAAACAAGTGGCTAGCGGGTCTACGAAGCAATCACGGCCTCGGGTGGAACTTGTAAGAGATGACGCCAAGAAATGGCATGATACTTTTGTTCCATACGGGAGATATGTGTCTGAAATGGGGATAAATGTGAAGGCCTTAGAACGGAGCTTCCCAGATGTACTTGCTACATTGATCGACAAGAAGATGGATAAGCTCCTTGAATGTCCGGGCCCCGCAAATCTAAGCATAGTCAGATAGTTATATGCATACTGGGACACAAAAGAGGATGAGTCATGGGTCAAAGGAAAGAAAATTCCAATGGATAGGGAGGCCTTGTGTTGCTTTTTGGGAGTTGATAGCCCGAACCTACGAAGGCTTCGAAAGTTTGTCAAAAGCCTGCGCTACCAAGCAATATGTCACACACTTTGTGGCATTGATTCAAATGCAAAGTGGACGCGGACTAAGGTAGATATTCACCTTGAAATGCTCCGGTTTGACTTCAACAAGACGGCTAAGGTTTGGCAGAACTTTGTGTAGGCTAGATTAATGCCAGTGGAACATAATAGTGAGTGCACTCGAGCTCGAGTGTGCGTGATCTACTTTTTGATGACCAGGCACCCCATAAATGTGGTTGAGCTCATGCTTGGGGAGATGGCCCGCACCCATTTCGGAGGGAGGATCAAAAGGTTCTTTTTTGGAAACATCCTGACACGGTACATGCTATCTCGTGGAGTACCAGAGTACCCTGGCTATGATGAGGTAGTGGAGGCACCCAAGGCATTGCTAGACATCACATCCTTGCTAGAGTCCACATCATTGCTAGCCCCTTTGAGCCTATAGAATAAAATTTTCCATTGCTAGGCAGACTCCGACTAGCAGGGAGTTCTTTCTTTCCACCTTACTCTATTTTTGAATTTCTTATGCATCGGGGACTATGCATTGTTTAAGTGTGGGATGGGGGAATAATCCTTGAACAGTAATTGTGTAGAAAAAATTTCTTTTTTTTTTGGTGTTACTGATTTGTTTTTTTGTTAGTCACCTCTTAGCTTAGTTTAAGACTAACATATTTTAAATTAGCTAGATTACAAAAATAAAAAAATTAAAAAAAATCAGAAAAAGCTTGGACTTATTCCGATGATGGATCTGTTGGACAATTTTCTTGAGGGATTAAAGTCCGATTAAAAATACCAAAAAGATTTTCTTTTTTTAGGTAGTTAGGTAGTATCCCTTGGTTTTTCTTTCGACACCGATTCTTTTCCAAGGGTGTAGCTCGAACCGGGTATTCTAGTTTAGTTTTTTTTTCTTAGGAGTAGGATAAGGGAGAAAACTGAGATTTCTCTGAGGGACCTATTGACATGTTTGGTGTTGGCAAGTTAAGTTATGGCATGCGCTCTGTCTTCCTGCATATATAATTTAAATTGTAATGCCCAAGTAAAGTAAGTAGCCTACTCTGTGACGCCTTTTTCTCAGTTGACTGACTTGTATGCCACCTAGTGCATTGTTCCTTAAAAATTCTCGACTTGATATGCTTTCTTGACTTGAGAGTCGCACAGAACCTTCTTGAGTGAGTCAACTGCCATGTGTGTGTAAGGATTGTTGATATTCTGTGCTATCCTGTGTAGTCTAGAACTTGCTTTGTGTGTTAATCAACGCGAAATCATTAAGTTGTGCTAGTCTAGGAGATGACGTAGGCGTTTCTTGCTTGACCATGAAGGTGCTTGTCACTGACAAATAAAATTTTCCATTTGCTAGCCCCTTTGAGCCTATAGACCGTTTCCTTGGCACCCACATTGCAAGCCGTACTCCTAATTTGTTCTTGATTCGAGATTGTTGAACCTTTACCTCCTAAGGCACTTAGTCACTAAAATAAGTAAAGGGAGAGATTGGGGAGTTACTTTTGAGTGGAACCATGGGAAGTCCCTTAAGGTGCACTAAAATTGTGAATAAAGGTCACTAGCTTATGAACTTCAATGCATGGAGTGTGTGAAGAAAAAGAAAAAGAAAGGAAAGAGAAAAAAAATAAGAGAGAAAAAATGTTTGCAAGAAAAAGCAAATAAAAGGTCAAATAATGTAGAAAGATACACACCTCCTAATCTTTCTCACTCGTGCTAGTGAATCCATAGAGGTGCTTAATTGAAAGAGGGCTATGTTATATATGGTGTATGACAAGTGAATGGGTTGAAAAGAAAAGGTGTTTGATTTGTGAGTGTAGTGTATTAAAGTGCTTAGGAGGGTTAGCCACTATTCCTAAATATATCCTACCCGTCCCTTAACCTACATTACAACCTTGAAGTCCTAATTGATCCTAGATTTGGCTAGCTTAGATTAGAAGAGATATACACTATGGGCAAGCTTATGGTACGACCACGGGAGGCACATGAACTCTTTGTGAGAGTGATTGAATTTTGTTCAATTGTGTTATGTCCTTAAATTATGTTCAATGACATATCTGAATGTATGGACTACTTTGATATTCACTCTTTTGTTTGTGGTGAGGGCACTTGGTCTCATGACGAATTGGTGATGTTGTACACTTTCTTTTGTTGGTTGAGTGCGTGAGTTGAGGATGTTTAGTATAACGAGTCGTCTCTTGAGGTAAGGTGGTTGTGGAGAGGTTGCTTGAGTTGGTTGAATAGCATTGTATATACTTGGGCTAGTTTGAAAACGGGAAGAATGTGAAATTCGCGTGTTCATGCTTAATTGCCGATATCGATCGTATCTAAAGGTAGGGTGTTTGACTGAATTAATTGTGAAGTGCTATTTCATAGTGATAAGTATGTTTTGGGGGATTAATATAGTTTCATTGCTCGAGGACGAGGAAGAGTCTAAATGTGGGGTATTGATAATCGGCTTAATGTATGTATATTTTGATCTATATCGCCTCGCATTTGGCTCATGTATTGAAGATTTGAGATGTATAATATGATGATTTGTGCTCATTTGTGGTATTTCTATGTGTAGGAATCATTCGGATGCAATTTGGGAAGGAACAGCGCGAATTAGAGCGAAATTGGGAAGAAAAAGCAAAAACTGAAATTTGAGGGCCACAACCAGCGTGGGGCGCTAGCTGTGGCGCAATTTATAGAAGAAAAATATTTTGGGCGCCAGGGCCAGCGCTCCATGCTGCCCTGGACGCTCGGAACGTAAAGTTGTCTTGTTTCGACTAGGACTCGATTATTTTAACCCTAAGACGCCCCCAACTGATATAAAAGCCAACCAAAGCCTATTTTGAAGAGGGTGACGTGACTTTGAGAGGAGAACAAAAGAGCCAAACACTCGGGAGCACGGATTTGATCAATTCTTCCATTCCTTTTCTAGTACTCATTGATTTTATATTTGAAAACCTTATTTTTGATGATTGTATGAACATGAGTGGCTAAGAACCTTATTGTTCTAGGGTCATGGGTGATACATGAATGTTGATGTTTGATGTTTAATTTGACGAAGTTGATTTTATCATATTGGGTTGTTTATTTAATTCTGTTTTTAATTATTTTGCTGAGTAGCTAAAAGTGAAATACTATCTACGAATCTAGAGTTGAACTCGAAAGTGGAAACTCTAGATTGCATATAGAATTAAATAGAGCAGGTTCTTGACCCCGGGCATCGGGGAACGGATTCACAATTAGGATAGACATATAGGTATTAACTTAACAGCTCATGTCCTCATCTTGCATTACTTGGTTTTTGAAGGATCCCTGCTTCCTCTTTTTCTGCTTGACATGTGGATATGATGGGTTCTCATTCAGTTTGTGGGCCATCACCTCCGGTGGTATACCTGTCATATCTGAATGCGACCAAGCAAAGCAATCTGCGTTAGCTTTTAAAAATTCAATTAACTTACCTTTCATTTCTGGGCTTAGGTTTGCTCCGATATAAACTTTTTTATCTGGCCAGTGTTTAAATAGCACCACCGCTTCGAGTTCTTCGGTAGTTGTCTTGAGGTTTTTCATTTTCTTCTAGCTCTTGAATAACATCATGTCTCGAATCAACATCAATTTGTCATGGAATTTCTTCAGTTGAGGTTTGTATTACTACATCCTCAACTACATTCTGTAGCTGCTATTTCTCGCCTGCAACATCATTTACCGTGCTTGTAGCCACCACTGAATTGATATTTCTAGAAGCTTGTTGATCTCCATGGATTTGACGAATCCCCCACTGTGAAGGAAATTTAATAAGTTGATGCAATGTGGACGGTACAGCATCCATATCGTGAATCCATAGTCTTCACAGAATTATATTATAAGCCATGTCTGTATCTATCACTTGAAACTTTGTGTCCTTGATAACCCTCTTTGCAAACGTGGTAAGCACTACTTCCCCTTTTGTGATAACGCTTGAATTATCAAATCCAGACAAAGATCGTGCCTTTGGTATCACCTCGTTGTTAGCTTGCATTTCATTCATCACCCTTAGTAGAATGATATTCACGGAACTACCTGGGTCAATCAAAACTACTTTACGTTAGTATCGTGTACAAGTAGAGATATTATCTGTGCGTCATTGTGAGGAATCATCAAGTCGTCTGCATATTCATCATCAAATGTTATATTGTCTCCGTCCAAGATTTGGCGAACTCGCTTCCCATGAGTGATTGTGACTTTTGACGTCTTTTTTGCAGCTGTATACGTCAAACTATTGACCTCGTCTCCCCCAGTTATTACATTGAATGTTCTTTTTAGAGATAGGGGTTTCGGGGGTTCTTGTCTATTCTTCATACACGATTGTGTGCCTTTTTCACTGAACAGGTCAGTTAGATAACCTTGTTTCAACAAGTGCTCGACTTCCTCCTGTAGTAACCTACAATCTGTTATTCTATGGCCATGATCGTTGTGAAATTCACACCAAAAATCTAGATTTCTTTTGCTCGGGTCTGATCTCATCTCTTTAGGCCATCTCACCTTATCTCCCATACCTTTTAAAACAGCCACTAACTCGGAGGTGCTGACATTAAAACTGTAATCACCGACCCTCGCATGTTTATTGGAGTCGTTGCCTCGTGTATCCAGTTCCTTTCTGAATCTAGATGAAGAACCCGCATCTTTTTTCCTTGATCTTGATTCAGATCGTGAGTTTTCTTGTTTAGACCGAGAATCTTGACCTGCAAGACCCGTGTAAGGCTCGTACCTATTTTTCCTGGTCTTTTTTTCTGATTCTGAGTGTCTCGACCCTGCTCTTTCATCAACCATTGGTTGTACAACCATGTTTTCTTCTATCTGTAGCTTCGTGTTGTATCTATTGTATACGTCATTCCAAGTTGTTGGTGGAAATTCTCGCAAACTTTCCTTCAGTCTCCTCATGGCTTCTGAACTTTTCTCGTTTAGATTTCCCGCGAATGCCATGGCTGCCCAATTGCCAGGTACTCGTGGTAATATCATCCTCTCCCGTTGGAATCTATCCACAAACTCTCTGAGTAATTTTGTGTTTCCTTGTTTTACCTTAAAGATGTCTTCCATCCTTTTTTCAACTTTCTGAGCTCCCGAATGTGCTTTTATAAATGAATGTGCAAGCTCAGCAAAAGAATCAATAGAGTTCTCAGGTAAGAGAGAATACCACGTTAATGCTCCTTTCGTGAGTGTTTTACCAAATTTTTTAACCAAGACTGATTCGATTTCTTGCTTGGTTAAATCATTACCTTTCACGCCAGTTGTGAATGCGGTTACGTGATCTCGAGGGTCAGTTGTTCCGTCATATTTGGAATATCAGGCATTTTAAACTTCTTAGGAATAGGTGTTGCACTTGGATTCCAGGGTGGTTGTGAATATTTATCAATATCTACTCCGTTAATCACGGGAGGTACGCCAGGTATTTGCTCTATAAGATCATTTTGCTCTTTCAACTGTTTTTGCAAAGTTAGTACCAAACTTTGTAAATCAGAATTATTTGGTGTACCTGACCTTCCATCATGAGATCCGTTGGGAGCTCCTCCACTTCCAGAATTGGCAAGTCCCGAGCGTGGGTTTTCCAGGGTTGCGGTATTGTTTGGTGGAGGAGTTTGTGGTGCAGTTGGCAATCCCCTAACAAAGGCCTAAAGAGCACTATTCACATGTTCGGCTATCAATTGCTTTAATGCGTCTTGTTCGACAGTCTACTCGTCCCCTTGATGATCATTCACGTGTGACGTTGATCTTTCAGGTGATCCTTCACGTGACTGTTGAGGAGATCCTTGTGGAGAGAGAAGTGGTGGAGTTGCTCCCTCCATTGGGTTCAGCTGGTTATTTTCGTTGACAGTTGACATAATTAGTTGTTAGAAAGCGAATTTGGAAAGTGAAAAGATTATCAGATTCCCGGCAACAGAACCAATTTGTTTAACCAAAAAAATAGATTTCTCAGTCACAGTCTAAATTTAGAAGAAGTCGGGCTATTGATAACCAGATTTTGCTTCACTTTCACAATGATATTTAAGAAAAATAATAAAAATGGTAGAGAAAATTGGTTAAAAGAAATAAGGAATAAATTAATGGTCAATTCCTAAAATCAAGGCTGAAAACTTCGATAAAGCGGAGAAGTATAGAATATATTTCAATAATACTTGAAATTTGTCCTTACAAATAAAATTATGTACCCTTATATAGGAGTGTACAATCATAACGGTTTTATCATGTAATTTGAGTTTATTATGGGCATTAATTGTATTGATTGTCCATTACCACTGATAGCTGTAATTGGTGTATTTATTGCTATAAATGCCTTATAACTATTCCGATTCCCCTTCCTTATTTACTTCTAGTTCATGTATCCTCCCTTCTTTTGATCCATATTCATTCCGTCCACGCCTCTTCTTTGACAATTGTCTGGCCCGGTTCTTTTCTCTATACTGTCTCGTGGGTGTTTTTCTCATGCCTTCCTCTCTCATTTAATTCTATTAATTGAGAATGCCACTTGTCGATATATCACTGCTTCACGCGTCATGCTTCGTCAGCATACTAACATTCCATGTGTAATGCTTTCTTTCCACCAATACAAGTAACTTGAGGCAATATTTCGTCTAAAGGTAAATAAAGCAGAACAAATTTTCCTCGTCTCCACATCTTTGCGTCGTGAAAGAATCTTAGATCAGATAAATGGGATTTAGGGAGGAAAGTGAATTATATGAACAAACGTACAAAGTGTATCCAATTTTATTCTCTTCTTGATTTTTTAACTTTATATATTTAGGTGTCGTAAGCCTTCACTGTGACAAACTTCTAGAACATGATGCAACTTGTGGCAGTTAGATATCATCTCATAAGTTGCAGCAACTAGAAACAGGGCTGTTCATCATCGGTCCGGTACGATTTTGGCATATTTTCTTGAGTATTTGATTTCTTAAAATGCTATACCAATACTAAGAGGCAAGTTAACAGCACGATGAGTTTAGCATAAACGTGCTTAGTTGCTTAGTTAGCAGAATGAGCTAGTCCAGGATTGAGTATCAAGCTGTACATAAATACCATAGTTTGTAAGGTCATTTCAGTACTGATCCAGTGACTGAATTTCTACTCTGGAACAAGTTCCCCGAGTCAACAAGCTGAGTTCTCAAGCTACCTAAGCTCGCTAGCTAATCTTGTTCGCCGAGTCAACAAGCTGAGTTCTTGAGCTACCTAAGCTCGCTAGCTAATCTTGCTACACGGTACGCAGAAATTTTAGGGCCGCACTTAGATACCGGGCAAGTGCACATATGGCCATTCTCAGGGATGTTATTTAGAGATACTTATTGTCTTGAAATTTTAAACCAACAATCTTAACTTCACTGGCTAATTTCTAAATAGCAGCCCTCTAAAGTGGCTACCTGGTGTCATTTCTACCTAACATAACAGTGGGCAAAAACGGCCAGATTGGCACCTTTTTTGCAAGGGCTCTCTCTGCTCATCATACTCTTAAGGAAAATACTACTGCTACTGCTACTATAATATGAATTTACCAGTTTAGCAGTTCATTTATCAGAGAGAATGAGACTAATGCAACGCCTGACACAAATATTGTGCCCTCCTTTTAAAGAAACAAAAATGTCCACCTCTGGCCGATGCATCAAGTGTATATAAGCACATCCTTAACAAAAAGTGTAAAAAATCATACATGTCCAACTATTTATTATTTTATCTCAATTTGTACTCTGATATGGCAGTAACAGAACCCACTCCATAACCAAAATGGAGCAATACAACTCCCATAAGTTTTCAAATACAAATTGTTGCTTGCGCCAAATTTTGTAGTAGCTCCTATCTTGTATTTCAATTGGTGGCTGCTACCAACGCCATGTGCTCTATGAGGTCCAACACTCGGTTGCTGCAAAGGTTTAAAGTCCAGTAGAACCTTGTCAGTTCTGTGCTATAGGGGTATGGACAAGTTTTCAAGTTTATTTTATCACTGCTCCTTTTCTTCTTTTTTTTTTTTTTGGGGGGGGGGGGGGGGGGTTTGTAGTAAAGACTAAGTTCATACCT